>NW_028277306.1:0-216759 GCF_059751315.1 Micrasema longulum
AATGCAGTGCCCTATGCACCATTAGTTGCGGAAAGAGAATGATGATGATACCAAAATAAATTAAAATAAATACGCCGCTCATTTTTGTTGCGTGCGTCCCCCGTCACAGTCAATAACCGACCGAATCTGTTTCACACAAACACCGACCACAGAACAGCGTCTCTGTGTTACTTGTTATGGATTTTATCTTCGTGCTCTGTATTATACAGATTTATAAAATTATAATAGATACGCAGCTCATTTTTGTTGCGTGCGTCCCCCATCACAGTCAATAACCGACTGAATCTGTTTCACACAAACACCGACCACAGAACAGCGTCTCTGTCTTTCTTGTTATGGGTTCTATCTTCGTGCTCTGTATTATATATATATTATTACTCTGAAAATGATTGATTGCGTCTGTACTGTACAGGCTTATTTTGCCAACCGGTGAATTTTTTTTCAGTGTAATATGTACTTCCAAAGCGAAATGATTCGTAAGTGAGTTGAAAGATGTGATTTTGGTTCTAATATTGGATATAATTTTGGTTTTACGGTTCACAAATCGGATGCCTGCTAGAACAGATTTATTGCTGTATTGGCGGACGGACATTCATTTTTCGCGTAGCAAAGACAATTATTTTTTTTATTACAATCCAGCATCCAGTTATACAAATTTTACTTTTTAAATCCGGTGTGAAAATGTCCATTTGATGATTTCAAAAAATTCTACTTAAAAATTTAAAAAAATAATAGAGATATCAAGGCTTGTATTGTATGTAGCTTAGTGACACCACAGCCACAGAAGAATTAATCAAACCGATTCGTTGTCCGTCGTTCCTTCGAAGACTGCCCCCTGAACGTGTATACAAATGTTTGAACAGTAATTATATTTTTTTAATTCAATAGCAAAACGCTTCTAAAACAAATTATTACTTAGAAAATGTAGAGTCCTCGGCTTAGAGTAATGCTGATAGGCGTCAAAGAGATATTTTTAAAAAACGTATCGAACAAATTATTTAGAGTTTATCCAAATTTTTGTCGACAAAATGGTGGATTTCACCCCGAGGGAGTCATTAAGATTATCAAATTACAACTGAGACGAAGAGTATTTTAGAGAAAGCAATATGGAAGTCGAGGCAATTACAGGGCTTATGACATGTCATTGGCTGGTTTAATTAGCCACTTTACACACCGTGTAGCATTCACTAGTTTGCCTATGTTTGAACATCTATATTTCTTTAATTCTTCCATCTGTTGATTTTAGAAAAGATTTTGGTGAGCTGAAAATAGCAAAATTATAGAATTAAGAATAGTCAAGAAATCGCATACGCGCATCAAACAGAAGGCGACTAAACTACTCACAAATGAGTAGTTTTACGTTTTGACCCATTAGTTTCTTTGTAGACGTCGCTCAGTACGCAACTCCCGATTTGAATTCAACTTTGCCGCGTTGTGTCCTTTTAAAGTGTAGAAATACTGCTGGGATGGGAACAGGATGGGATCACAATCACACGTGTAATTAGCAAATGAATGTGCAAGTAGCAAATACATTACTTAAAAAAAAAAAAAAAAAATCCGTCTGTCAGATTATCGAAGAAATCAAAATGGACATTTCGTTAGTGTTGTCAGAGTAGTAATTCTTTTACCCTATTTTGCTCTTCTCATGAGAGAACTAATGAAAATTGGACCTCGGATTAAACAAATCTGTGGTGGAAATTTGACCGGCACTATCTTTAAAACATAAAATATTATCTCACATGATATAAAAATATCCGTTTTATGTAAAAAAAAATTGTTTTATATTTTAAGTTCAAAGTTCATTAATTCAATTACTCTTATTAAATGACCCTTTTTTTATCTACTCTGTTGTGTCAATCAATATTTCCGCGTGCACAATAAAATTTTAAAGAAATCAACTGATTGCTTTTTTTAACCTTACATTTGTGTTATGATTGTATTTTTTCCCATCGTGCAATATTACGCGGCGACATCACGAATGCTCGCAGCGAAAGTGGGCCTATATCCAAAAACTCCCCCACTATTGGGGGAGTTTTTGGATACAGTCCGATGTATTTAAATGTGATTCTACGCTTCTTCTGGACTTTTTTCAATTCTATAGTCAGAAACTATTCTGCACAGTCGTTGATTTGCAAAAAGCGTATGATGAAGTAGAAAAAATAAAATTGTGGGTGTTTTGTTTTACAAAATACTTTTAGCATGGAGTAAACAATAAGCTTATACGTGAAGTGTCGTCTCTCTATGAGGAGAGTTCAGCGTGTGTAAGAGTAATGGGGGATTTACATCTTGGTTTGCGCTTCCGAAAGGCGTGAAACTGGGACGTGTAATGTCACCAGGGACGAGTTTGAGTTTAAGTATCGTCCATTGTCTTGTTAACCTTAATAGGTTAAGGAATGCTATCTTTGTTTAGTTTTTTATATTTTACTTTTTGTGCTGTTACATGTTCATTAATTGCCATGCTTACTACTTCTTTGCTCAATGTATGATCATTGCGTTTTTTAAAATTATTTTTATTATTAACTTTTTTAAATCGTTCTTATGTTGTTGAAATTCCATTTGTCGATGCGATCCCAACCGTCTATGCGCTCTGTCACTGCAAGACGTACTGAGATATTTATTAATTGTACAGTGCCCTTGGGGTGATTTTCACAAAAAATGGCGCTATTTAAATTATCCAACTAAATATATATATATAGAAAAGGTTGATAGTACAAAATATTTATGTTTGCACATTGATAGTTACTTAGGATGGAACATACACGTTGATAAGACAGCAACCAAATTAAGAAAAATGATATATTTATTTAGAAACATTATAAACATCCTGAGCAAAACTACTTTAATTAATGTATACTATGCTCTAGCAAAATCAATTATCAGTTACGAGATAATGGGATGGGGAGGAATATATCAAAAGTAATACACAAGTTAATCTGACATCTTAATCAAAGTAAATAAATAATAATCAGAAATTTTAAGCGGGAAACATGCGTATAATAATAACAAACAAAATTAAAAAGAAGCGGATATGTTCCTTGGTACCTACACTCTACACTACGCACACAGATGCGTTTCTTCTATCATCTCCCAGGGAACAGCCAAATGTGAACCAAGTGTTTTTACAGTTATTTACTAGGAAAAAGACTTTTTGCTGCGCACCAAAATAAAACAGGGACGAGTTTGGGTTTGAGTATCGTCTATTGTCTTGTTAACCTTAATAATAAGTTAAGGAATGCTATCTTTGTTTAGTTTTTTATATTTTACTTTTTGTGCTGTTTACAAGTTCATTAATTGCCATGCTTACTACTTCTTTGCTCAATGTATTATTATTGCGTTTTTCAAAATTATTTTTTATTATTACTTTTTAAAATCGTTCTTATGTTGTTGAAATTCCATTTGTCGATGCGTTTTGAAGCTGCAAGACTTTTTGTGATGTTAGCTATTATATTATGAAAATGTTATCAACTATCAAATATCTAAATTTAGTAAATGGGGTCTAGAATTTCAACCGTCCATGCGCCCAGTAGCTGCGAGACTTGTTGTTATCTAACTTCTAATTTTATAAATTTGCTTTTTATTTCGTTTTTAAAATATCACTCAATAAATAAACTCTAAACTTCATTGTCAAATAAAAATGTAAATAGGGGCTAGATTTCTTATTGTCCATGCGCTCTGTAGCTGAAAGACGTTCTGTTTTCTAACTCATATATATCATAACTGGAGACGAGGAACTAGAATCCCAACCGTCCATGCGCTCTGTAGCTGCAAGACGTGTTGGGATATTTATTTACTGTACAGCGCCCTTGAGGTGATTTTCACAAATGGCACTATGTAAATTATCCAAACATTATTAGGGACAACTGTATGGAAGAGATAGAATGTATGGGTACTGGAGCAAAAATAGATAATTGCTCAATAAGCTGCTTGTTGTATGCTGATGATGCAGCTCTGTTAGCAAGCAGCAAGGAAGATTTGCAGCAAATAGTCTCTAGAATGTATGGCTGGAGAGCGAACTGGCGATGAACGAAAGTCAGCCAAAAGTGATGGTATTTGAAAGGGGAAGTGAGGTTACTGACTGCATAATAAATGTAAACAACAAATGTCTCTAACAAGTAGAAGAATTTGTGTATCTAGGAAGCGTGTTTTTAAGAGATGGAAGAGTAGAAAAAGATGTTGAAAGGAGAGTGAATGCGGGCAGCAAAATGAATGGAGCACCAAGCACAGTAATTGCTAATAAAAATATGTCGATCGAAGCTAAACTGGCAGTGCGCAACGGAATTTTAGTCCCGACACTTGTGTATGGAAGTGAAACATGGAACTGGCAGAGGAAGGATAAAAGCTGAGTGAACGCGGTTGAAATGCGATCTCTTCGACGAATGGAATCAATGTACGACAAGGTTGCAAATGATAAAATCAGGCGAGAGTGTAAATCTGAGTCAGGTATAATTGATAAGATTGAAGAGGGGTCTTTGAGATGGTGTGGTCACGTAGATCGAATGGACGAGGAAAAAATGGCAAAACAAGTATACACGGCGATAATATGGTAACGTGAGACGAGGACGACCGAGGAAGACGTGGCAAGATCAGATAAACAAAAGTCTCAAGTCTGGCCATGTCAAAAGCGGACAGAACCGAAGGGCATGTATGACAAGCTGTATGAAGGTGGAAGAAGCTGGAGATGTATGCCAGGATAGACGTGTGTGGCGGTGCGTTCTCTCTGCCTACCGCTGCGGGGAAATGGCGTGATGATAGTAGTAGTAGTAGTAAGGAGCTGAAACCTTTTTTGTCGTTAAGAGATTCATCGTATCGAAATATTGACAGGTGTTAAGCCCTGTAAATGCCTCGACTTCCATATTTCATTTTCTAAAATGTTTTCCATCTCTGAAAACATTTTTCTCACCCACGCGATAAAGGTTTCAGCTCTTTAACTTCACAAAAGTCAACAGATGGAAGAGTTGAGGAAATGTGGATGTTCAAACGTGGGCAGAATGGCGCATGTTACACAGTGGTAAAGTGGCCACTTAAACCAGCCAATGACAGGTCATAAGCCCTGTAAATATCTAGACTTCCATATGCGCTTCTCAAAAATGTTTTTCTTTGTTGCAATAAATTTAAATATAAAAAAATCGATTTTGTATGTCGATGACAGATCATAAGCTCTATAAATCCGTAACTTGAATTTTTCAAAAGCTCCATTTTCGTTGAAAGATTATCCGAATTCAGCCCTTGTTCAGTATTCTTCAAATATAATTTAAATTGAATGAAATGCGATATGTACTCAAAATTTAAGGGTCTTCTCAAATTAATTAATATTTTGTGCTCTGAAAATACTCCTCACTTAATTGGCTTGATGAATTTATACTTACGGCCATTAGGAGTCGGAATGATTGAGTGAATTTTTTTGTAGACATCTAAAGAGAGACCGAGAGACGCCTCACTTTTATTCAATAACAAACTGCAGTCTCCAATACTAAAAGATTTAGTAATGGTAGCAAAAATGAGTGGCATAATTTTAAAATTTATTTCAACAGAGAGCGTAAACATTCTTGAGAAGGGATTATGGAAGTCTAGACATTTACAAGCCTTATGACCTGTCATTGGCTAGTTTAAGTGGCCACTTTACACACTGTGAAACATTCACCATTCTGCCCATGTTTGAACATCCACATTTCCTCGACTCTTCCATCTGCTGACTTTTGTGAAGTACAGGAGCTGAAACCTTTATTCTGTGGGTGAGATTCATCCGGCTGAACCAAATCACCTACCAGGCAACGCCTGAAAACAATTTTCCAATTTTTATACTTCTTCTTTTACCAGATAGTAATTCAACAATGTTTGGGTATGTCCAAATGCTTGCAGACTGGCTGGTATTTCTCCCTAGGGAGTTCTCTCCTAGGAATAAATTTAAATATGAACAACTATCCAGCCGGTCTGCAAGCATTTGGACATAATCAAACATTGTTGGCATAATTTTAACTGTCTTCTGTATGCTGATGATGTCGTGCTTTTTGATAGCAGCAAAGGAGACCCGTAATTCTTGTTAACAAAAGAACATTTAAGAGAAGGTAATATGGAAGTCTAGGCATCTACAGGGCTTATGACCTGTCATTGGCTAGTTTAAGTGGCCACTTTACACTCGGTGTAACATTCACCATTCTGCCCATGTTTAAACATCTATATTCCTTCAATTCTTTCATCTGTTGATGTATGTGAAATTAAAGAGCTGAAACCTTTATTTATGCGGGTGAGAATTATATAATTGAATTATTTCACCTACATACTAGACTAGGCAACGCCTGAAAATGTTATTTTTTTAATTTCTTTACTTCTTCATGGACCAGGTGGATGCCTAGACTTCTATATTACCTTCTCTTAAATGTTCTTCATCTCTGTTGTAATATGTTAATATAAACAGCTCCCCAGGGAGTTGAATCCAGTCCTTGTCTACAAAAAAATTGACAAACTCAAAATATTGTAGAAAATTATAAAATTCTGTTAAAATGTGTCCATTAGGGTGTGCCGATATTTTTTTTTTCCGAATTTCGAAATGAAAGGGGTCTAAAAAGTTACATTTTGAATACTCGAATTTCAAAAAATATTTTAAAAATATTCGATACTACTTTTGGCGCTCAACCGGAGCTTGAAATTTTCGAAAAAGTAGATTTTTTTGCCGTAAACCGGCTATCATTTCGAATTTAAGTAAGAAAATCAGTCCAATTTAATTATACAATGCGCATCAAACCTTATTAAATAAGCATCTAAGGGCGTGAGTTGCGCTTTGCTTTGTAATAAATAGGTAGCGTTGTTTTATTGGGCCATTGTTTTCGTCAATATTCGCCGGGCGCTCAACGGAGTCAGTTCCGCGGAGTGTAAACTTTTTGCGTTTCGGTAGTTTTAAAACGTGTTCTAATTTTTAATGTGATTAAGTTTTATCATTGCTAACAAAAAATAGTTTTATCGATTATAGATAATGAACAAAATGTTCAGTCAGTGATAAACTTCAAACTTCGGTTGAGGGCCAAAATTAGTATGGAGTATTTTTTTAGTAAATTTTACGTTCAATGTGATCCAAAATGCAACTTCTTAGACCCCTTTCACTTTGATGTATAAAAAAAAAACTTCATACATAATCGGCTCACTCTAATGTCCATGTATTTGTATTTTTTTAAAATTGAACAATTATAAAGGGTGTATTTATCGGTAGATACCGAGACGGAATACTTAACTTCTATGCTATCTCTGTCTACCTTAGTGTGTTCTACGACTTGTCATCTCGACGTCATATGATCGAATTGAACCAATGATTGACGCCGAAAATTTACTCCGCGTACCTTGCTTAACTAAAATTTAAACAGTTCTCATTCATATTTTGAATAGGCTTCTGTGCTATTAAAAAGCAACTTCAAAGCGATTATAAACTCAAATTAATCCCAATTCAAGCAAAAAATGCTGGCTTAAACATATTTTTTATTTGATTTTTGACAACTACCAAGACAGTATGTTTAACGATCGTCTGTATTTATCTAGTGAATGATTACTAAGGCGGCTATTTTGACGTCTCGATATGTACACTCAGTAAAACAGATGGAAAAAATATAATTAATAAATTTATTTTTTAAGGTGGCAACATTTAACGCCTAGAGGTTATTTTTTTGTGTATAAAAAGCTATTTTTTGCATGTTCACTAACAACATTAGTTTATTTATGGATCCCAATCAGATTATTTAATTGAATTTCTTTTTACTTGATTTTTGGTTATTACTACAGTAGTAACTACCATCACGCCATTTCCCCGCAGGGGTAGGCAGAGAGAATGGACCGCCACACACGTCTATCCTCTCATACATTCCTAGCCTCTTCCACATTCATACATCTTGTCATACATGCCCTTCGGTTATGTCTGCTTTTGACATGACCAGACTTAAGATTTTGGTTTATCTGATCTCGCCACGTCTTCCTCGTTCGTCCTCGTCTCACGTTGCCGTTTATTTTCGCCATATATACTTGTTTTACCATTCGTTCTACGTGACCGAACCATCTCAGAGACCCTTTCTTGATCTTATCAATTATACCTGACTCAGATTTACACTCTCGCCTGATTTTATCATTTGCAACCCTGTCGTACATTGATGTCCCATCCATTCGTCTAAGAGATCGCATTTCAACCGCGTTCACTCGGCTTTCATCCTTCCTCCACCAGTAGTTCCATGTTTCACTTCCACACATAAGTGTCAGGACTAAAACTCCGCTGTGCACTGCCAGTTTAGCTTCGATTGACATATATTTATTAGCAATTACTGTGCTTAGTGCGCCGTTCATTTTGCTGCCCGCATTCACTCTTCTTTCAACATTTTTTTCTACTCTTCCATCTCTTGAAAACACGCTTTCCAGATACACAAATTCTCTACCTGTTGGAGACATTCTTTGTTTGCATTTATTATGCAGTCAGTAACCTCACTTCCCCTTTCAAATACCATCACTTTTGACTTACTTTCGTTCATCGCCAATTCGCTCTCCAGGCATACATCATACATTCTAGAGACTATTTGCTGCAAATCGTCCTTGCTGCTTGCTAACAGAGCTGCATCATCAGCATACAACAAGCAGCTTATTGAAAAATTATCCAGTTTTGCTCCAATATCCATACATTGTATCAAATATTAAAATAATATTAACTGACATTCGATACATTTTTTAAAATCGCCTTCCTAACTAAAAAGTGCACCCCTGAACAGAGTTTTACATATGCTTAAAGAATTCTATATTTGAAATACAATTATTTTATGTTTTGGAATTCAAACATAAACAAGTACTTAGGTACCAACTTAATTTTGTATTTGAAAATGAATTACATATCTGATTTGGACTAAATGCAATAATTGATACAAAACTTTCGATTGTGTTCATTTAATCTATTTAGCAAGAACTTAAATCTTATAACAGTAAAGCATTGCCGGGTTTAGCTCGTTTAATATATTTACTAACATTAAAGAAGTAGTAACATTGATGGCGCCATATTTATGAAGATTATGTCTTAAAGTGGCCATTTGGTTAAAAATGCTTTTTATAATGAGTATTCTAACGATCTGCCATCGGCAAATGTATTCACTCCATATAGCAGATGTCGTAAACTATCAAAAGACACAAGCAGGCATTTTTGTTTTGATTTTAAACGACACGTCTGGATGGCGGTCGAAGAACGGCTAAATACGCATTGGGCTTGAGTTAATTGTCATAATTTTTAATGGCTCAGAGCATTTTAAAGATTTATTTTGCAATGTCCCAATCAATTTTAAAGTACGGTATAATCGGATGGGGTGGTGCGAGTGACACAGTTTTAAGTAGTGTATTTGTTGCACAAAAATCCACAATTAAAATAATACGCAGAGTCCCGATACAGATATTTACTGAAGAAATACTCCACAAATCACAACTTATGACGCCAAAGCAATTATACGCTAAAACAATGCTCACTTACAGATTCAAAAACTACTCTCACTCAAATGAAAGACATAACCCCTACAATACATCACATACAAATAATATAATCACTAGATCAACAACACAAAGACAACTTAAACAAATACAAACGAATACCACTTTCGGGCAAAGGGATTTTGAGTATTATTCAATTGAAATCTATAACCTACTTCCACTATCTATTAAAACAATTAGTAATGAGAAAATGTTTAAAAAGGTTATAATAAATGGATAGTGGATCTAGGTAGAAGTAAAATGGATTGTCTCATTCGCCCAAATCAAGATTGAATCAACTGCTCCACAAGTGTACAGCTTATGTTAGGTTTTTATTATTTTCATTTTGCGTTTTGTAATATAAATAACATAGATGTACATAAATTAATTATAAACATGAATACGTACAATATTTGAGTTTGTCCAAATGTTCGTAGACAAAAGACTGGATTTCACCCCCTCAGGAGTCATTAAG
The DNA here is from genome assembly GCF_059751315.1 of Micrasema longulum. Classification (NCBI taxonomy): domain Eukaryota; kingdom Metazoa; phylum Arthropoda; class Insecta; order Trichoptera; family Brachycentridae; genus Micrasema; species Micrasema longulum. The sequence goes on from NW_028277306.1 coordinate 9,950, forward strand.
ATTTACAAATTACAACTACAAATTACAAATATTGTAATGAAACCGTCTGGTCCAAGAAGAAGTTTAAAAATTGGAAAATTGTTTTCAGGCGTTGCCTAGTATGTGAAATAATTCAATCAGATGAATCTCTTCACAACAATAAAGGTTTCAGCTCTTTAACTTCACTAAAATCAACAGATGTAAGAATTGAAGAAATATGGATGTTCAAACATAGGCAAAATGATGAATGTTACACAGTGTGTAAAGTGGCCACTTAAACCAGCCAATGATAGGTCATAAGCCCTGTGAATTCCTTGACTTCCATATTCCCTTATTTAAGGTATTCTCCATCCCAGTTGTAATTTGTTAATAATAAATACGAGTACGTAGTGTTTCAAACTGTCTGAACATTTTGTTAATTATCTCTGTTTATTAAGTTAGTCTTCTGTGTTTATTCTCAAATGTAAAAATATTTTTAAAAGTATATTGTTAAGTGTCCTCGGCACGGGTAACCCCAGTGAGGACACATTATTTTCATTATTAATTATAGTTTGAAAAAGAAAAGTATGAATTAATAAATTAATTAATCTCACCCACTTCGAAAAAGATTTCAGTTATTGCAAAACATAAAAAAATTGATTCTGCGAATCCCCATGTTTTTCATATCAACAATATTTTGAGTTTGTCCAAATTTTTGTAGACAAGGACTGGATTTAACTCCCTGGGGAGCTGTTCATATTAACATATTACAACAGAGATGAAGAACATTTAAGAGAAGGTAATATAGAAGTCCAGGCATCTACAGGGCTTATGACCTGTCAATGGCTGGTTTAAGTGGCCAGTTTACACACTGTGTAACATTCACCATTCTGCCTATATTTGAACATGGAAAGTGGCCACTTAAACCAGCCAATGACAGGTCATAAGCCCTGTTGATGCCCAGACTTCTACATTACCTTCTCTTAAACGTTCTTCATCTCTGTTGTAATATGTTAATGTCAACAGCTCCCCGGGGAGTTTAATCCAGTCCTTGTCTTCAAAAATTTGGACAATCTCAAAATATTGTTGATTCACCATTCTGCCTATATTTGAACATCTATATTCCTTCAATTCTTTCATCTGTTGATGTTTGTGAAGTTAAAGAGCTTAAACCTTTATTTATGCTTCTATATTACCTCCTCTTAAATGTTCTTCCTCTCTGTTGTAATATGTTAATATAAATCCTTTATGCAATAATGAGGAATTCCAGCCCAACCCCGAATTAAATTTTAAAAATGTTTTCTTGGACACGTGAATATTTAAAAAATTTGGAGTAGGATGAAATATCTCAAAAACGCACGCAAAAATAAATAAAAAATGTTAAAAATAGTATTCATTTTAAAATCGTAAATAATGACGTCACTCCTTATATCTACGTGTAGTATTTCCGGTTTCCGCTTTAAAGCCCCCGCACCTTGTAAAGAACGTTTTGACCATAGAAAAAAAAAGTATAATTTGTATATTTTGACATTTCAACCAGAGATTAAGTCAACTTTTTAGGTTTTTCTAAATCGAAACGTTCGTAAAAACAACCACAACATAGAAATGAGCAAATCACGATCAACTAAATGAAGTAATCAAAGCAATATTCCATAGATTCTTGTCAGGTCAGTGAAAGTAAGAACGCCAACCGTTTTATGACGTCACTACTGAAAAGTGACACACGGATTACAGTCATTTGGCGCGGTATTTGATAAATGTAACTTTAAAAAATCATATCTTTGTAAATAACGCACAGAAAAATATACATATTTTTGCTTAGTTAAATAGTACGCTAATAGATTTTTTTAAATTAAAAAACAGTGGAATTCCTCATTATGGTTTCGTCTCTCTGATAAATTATAGGTATATTGTATGAAAATAAATAACATCGTGTTTGTGGAAAAACAAGGGGAAACCCTGCTGTTAAAAACTCTTCATCTATTCAGGGCTGTACCAAAAGATATTTTTATTATTTTTTCCAGTTTTTTTACAATAAATACTTTTTAAAAAAATATTGAAATAGAGATGGCTGTAGTGTAATCTGTTTTAAATGGGTATGATAATTGTATGGAAATATTATTTTACCGGTGGTTTTTCGCAAGGTGGTGTCTATAAAATAAAAGATTTCAACTTACACACTTTGTATGGAGCTTCATTAACAGATGGAAGAGTTGAGGAAATGTGTACGTTCAAACATGGGCAGAATGGTGAATGTTACACAGTGTACGCGTAGTGGCCACCAGTGGCAAACGGTGATTTTATTTATAGGTAAGCTACAAAAAAACATTTATTTGACTTACATAGTAGGTACATATTTATTTGATGCTTTATATACATATACAATAACATATAAGGGCGGGCATATTGCCTTAAGGCAATTTTTTCCTACCTACTCAAACCGTTCAGTTTGAGAAAATTATAAACACATGAACATATTGAATCTTACAATTTTATACAAAAAATTAAAACAAATATTAACAAAATAAATATATATATAATAAATTAACACAATACTATGAAGAAAGGAGAGGGGTTGGGAATGAAAGAAGAAGGATAAAGGAACAATTTAAATATTTAGATAGTGACAGTTCAATCTTGACTTAAATGTAAATAAAGAAGGGGCGTCTCTAACATTAGTGGGTAGATTATTCCACAATCGAGCGGCTACTACTTCGAAAGAGGAGGCAAGAAAATTAGAGCGATGGCAGGGTATTAAAAGGGTTCTCTCGTTACTAGAACGAAGAGATAGTCCGTGTTATAAAAGAGGTTGGATGAGCTCTCTTAGATAAACGGGTGAAGTGAGATTATTTAAAATATTGTGAAGAAGTGATAGAATGTGAATGTTTCTTTTATACCTGATGCTGAGCCAGTGTAGTTGCGTGCGATACTCGGTTTTGTGGTCAAATTTGCGAAGATCAAAGATATAACGAATACAAATATTCTGCAATCGTTCTAACTTATCAAGTAATTTTCAAAGTTATACATAAGTTGGGTCCGATGTCTTGCAGGGTACCCGGTATTTGAAATTGTTGACATTTTTAATGCGTAGATAAACGTATCGAGGGGTTCTAGACCCGTCGGTATAAAATGATGTACTTACATCAAAACTTGATGGTGGGTATCGATATTTGTAGTCGGCCGGGAGACTTTTATCTTCAACTATGACGTCATACTGAAGCTATGTCATTTTAGAGCGTAGATATGTGTACCGTGACGTACGCTTTCCCTTGATTCATATCGTTGTACCTACCCAAAACTTAAAGGTGGGGGGCTGGTAGTATATCTTTTTAATCGCTAGAGGGAATTTATCTTCAACTATACCGTCAAGGTGAAGGTATAACGTCTTTATCTTCCCATCATAATCGAGGCCCAGGTACTAAAATTATACAATAAACTACCAGACAAAACTAAACAAAAGACTCAGACAACCTTTATAACGCAAATATTAACAATTATTCTTCTTCATACTATTTATTTTTTTGTCACATTTAATTTACAAATCTTGTCCAAAACTTAATTGGTCTTTTAATGTTACAAAATCATTGTTTAAATACTTTTAATGTATGACTGTATGTTTTCTGAATGAAATAAAACTAATATTAAAATTGAAAAAAAAAATGTTAAAAATATTATCATTAACTATAGAATTAAGAATAGTCCAGAAGGAGCGCATAATCGTATTTGAATACATCGGACTGCGTCCAAAAATCCCCCCACTGTGCCCCACTTTCACCGCGCGCATTCGTGATGTCGTCGCGTAACGTTGCACGATGGGGAAAAATATAATCAGTATACAAATGTTAAGTAAAAAAAAATCAATCTGTTAATTTCTCTAAAATTTAATTGTGCATGCGGAAATATTGATTGACACAACAGAGTAGATAAGTAAAGGGTCATTTAATAAGAGTAATTTAATTAATTAACTTAAAACTTAAAATATAAAACAAATTTTATTTTACATAACGGATATTTTTATATCATGTTAAGTAATATTTGATGTTTTAAAGATAATTTCGGTCCAATGTCTACCACGGCGTTGTTTAATCCGAGGTCCAATTTTTATTAGTTCTCTCATTAGATGAGCAAAGTACGGTAAAAAAATATATTACCCTGGCAACACTAACGAAGTGTTCGTTTTGTTTTCTTCGACAATCTGACAGATGGAAAAATAATTTAATTTTTAAGTAATGCATTTGCTACATACACGTTCATTTGCTAATTACGCATGAAATGTGATTGCATCCTGTTTCTTTAAGATCCTAGCAGTATTTCTACACTTTAAAACGACACAACACGGCATGGTTGAATTCAAATCGGGAGTTGCGTACTGAGCGACGTCTACAAAGAAACTAATGGGTCAAATGTCCACCACAGAGTTGTTTAATCCGAGATCCAATTTTCATTAGTTCTCTCATTAGATGAGCAAAGTAGGGTAAAACAAAATACTACACTGGCAACACTAACGAAATGTTCATTTTGTTTCTTCGACAATCTGACAGATGGAAAAATAATTCAATGTTTAAGTAATGCATTTGTTACATACACATTAATTTGCTAACATGAAAGCAGTATTTCTACACTTTAAAAGGACACAACACGGCAGAGTTAAATTCAAATCAGGAGTTGCGTACTAGCGACGTCTACAAAGAAACTAATGGGTCACAACGTAAATCTACTCATTTATGAGTAGTTTAGTCGCCTTTTGTTTGATGTGCGTATGCGGTTTCTGGACCATTCTTAATTCTATGTAATTAACATTGAAATATGATTTTTTTAAATGAAAAATATCTTGTTAAATGTATGTAATATGTAAGCGTTTATAAACAAAATATCAAATAAAAAGACACATATTTTCATGAATTTAAATAATTTTCGATTTCGGTTCTGGGCAAAACTAGAACAGAAGCTAAAATTCGTGTTCGGCTCGCCTAAAAATTTAGTTTCGTCTGTAACTAAAATTAAGTCTATTTTATTACTTTTAGAATTTTCACGCGTCGCCTTTTCACGAGGTGCCTTTGATTGGGCTCGGCTTGAGAAATCTAAACGATAGCCATACTAAACCACCCCTATAAAAAGATAAAATACTTTTCCCTTAATTCATTGAAGCTTCGACCGGGAGCTTAGCTTTCCTATACAAATTTCATCTGTGCGCAAAAACCGTGAGTAATAATTAATTAATTTGATTTTATTAATCTATTAAATGGTATATTATGCACTTGTACAGTCATCGCTTTCCTGTGGAATAATTGGATGGGGGGGAGCTTGCAAAAACCATATTAAACCATTAGAAACTGTTCAAAAAATTATATTAAAAATAATGCTTCGCAAAAATCGCACTTTTCCCTCTTTCCAATTGTTCCAAGAAGCTAAACTTTCAGACCTAAGACAAATATATTGTTTTCAATGTTTAAATTATATATTTAAGAACCAAAATTTATTTACAAGTCATTCAAATAGATCAAGTCAAAGAAGGAATCGCGTGTTAGAAATAGCACATTGTAAAACGAGACGGGGCCAGCACAGAGACATGCATATTTTATAGGACCAACAATTTTTAATTCTTTTTTTCTGATAATATTTCATTGATCTCAATCTTTCATAATTTTCCTTCTTTTAAAAAACACGCACTATCCTGGATTCAAACTAAAGATATGAAGTCTTTTTTTCTATGATATATTTTGATGCCCTTTAATAAGGGAATATGGAAATCTAGACATTTACAGGGCTTATGACCTGTCAATGACTGGTTTAAGTGGGCTACTTTACACACTGTGTAACATTCACCATTCTGCCCACATTTGAACGTCTGTATTCCTTAAATTCTTTCATCTGTTGATGTTTGTGAAGTTGAAGAGCTGAAACCTTTATTTATGCGGGTGATATTCATCCAATTGAATTATTTAACCTACATACTAGACTAGGCAACGCCTGAAAATGTTATTTTTTCAATTTCTATACTTCTTCATGGATCAGGTGGATTTATCAACGATATTTTGAGTTTGTCCAAATTTTTGTAGACAAGGACTGGATTCAACTCCCTGGGGAGCTGTTTATATTAACATATTACAACAGAGATGAAGAACATTTAAGAGAAGGTAATATAGAAGTCCAGGCATCTACAGGGCTTATGACCTGTCAATGGCTGGTTTAAGTGGCCACTTTACACACTGTGTAACATTCACCATTCCGCCCAAATTTGAACATCTATATTCCTTCAATTTTTTCATCTGTTGATGTTTGTGAAGTTGAAGAGCTGAAACCTTTATTTATGCGGGTGAGATTCATCTAATTGAATTATTTCACCTGCATACTTAACTAGGCAACGCCTGAAAATGTTATTTTTTCAATTTCTATACTTCTTCATGGACCAGGTGGATTTATCAACAATATTTTGAGTTTGTCCAAATTTTTGTAGACAAGGACTGGTTTTAACTCCCTGGGGAGCTGTTTATATTAACATATTACAACAGTCCACTACGCTACTTAATATCGTAGAAGCCCTAGGGCTTCGCCCACGCTTTTCTCACCCCGCATCTACATGAGAATTTGTTTTCCCCCACATATACTTGTAGGATTTAGGTTGTTGAGGGTTTTTGAAGCTCCTACCCCAGTTGGAGATTGAGAGAGAGCACGAAATTGATATTTTGATGCGGGTATTTATTACATCTCGAATGAAGAATGAATATTTATTATCGACATATTACAACAGAGATAAAGAACATTCTGGGCAGAATGGTGAATGTTACACAGTGTGTAAAGTGGCCACTTAAATCATCCAACAACAGGTCATAAGCCCTGTAGATGCATAGACTTCTAAATCACCTTCTCTAAAATGCTCTTAATCTCTGCTGTAATATGTTAATGTTAACAGCTCCCCAGGGAGTTGAATCCAGTCCTTGTCTACAAAAATTTGGACAAACTCAAAATATTGTTGATAAATTACCTGGTCCAGGAAGAAGTATAGAAATTGAAAAAATAATATTTTCAGGCGTTGCCTAGTCTAGTATGTAGGTGAAATAATTCAATTAGATGAATCTCACCCGCATAAATAAAGGTGTCAGCTCTTTAACTACACAAACATCAACAGATGAAAGAATTGAAGGAATATAGATGTTGAAATATGGGCAAAATGGTGATTGTTACACAGTGCGTAAAGTGGCCACTTAAACCAGCCATTGACAGGTCATAAGCCATGTAGATGCCTGGACTTCTATATTACCTTCTCTTAAATGTTCTTCATCTCTGTTGTAATATGTTAATATGGACAGCTCCCCGGGGAGTTGAATCCAGTCCTTGTCTACAGAAATCTGGACAAACTCAAAATATTGTTGATAAATTACCTGGTCCATGAAGAAGTATAGAAATTGAAAAAATCATATTTTCAGGCGTTGCCTAGTCTAGTATGTAGGTGAAATAATTCAATTAGATGAATCTCACCCGCATAAATAAAGGTGTCAGCTCTTTAACTTCACAAACATCAACAGATAAAAGAATTGAAGGAATATAAATGTTCAAATATAGTTACACAGTGTGTAAAGTGGCCACTTAAACCAGCCATTGACAGGTCATTAGCCCTGTAGATGCCTGGACTTCTATATTAACTTCTTTTAAATGTTCTTCATCTCTGTTGTAATATGTTAATCTATTCATCATTGCAAGAACTTCCACATAAACAAACCAGCAGCGTGATACCCGACGGAGAATAGCTTCTTTTACACATATCATGTTATTCTAAACGGCATGGTCAAAATAAAGTGGATTTTTTAAAAAATATATATATATTTGGACTCATGTATTTAGAAGCTTTACGTGTCTTGTACAAGGCTAAGGAACTCAGAAAAAATCGTTTTGGTTTGTCTTGGAAATGGGGTGTTTGATCACTGATTTCGGTTTATCACCTTTACGATTCCAATCGCCATTGTTGCAAAGTCCAAGGACAATGGCGTGTCATAACTACTTTTAACTACAGTGTGGATATCTCTTTAGGATATTCCATCTGTCCTGCATTCTGCTTCAACACAACAACAACAGCAACAACAAACCATCACGCCGTTTTCAATATTATGTATCTTTTTTGGGTGATACCGTGTATGTTGGATTTGATCCGACGTTTCGGCTACCATTGCAGGAGCCATCTTCAGGGAAAACTGTGCAGTTTTCTCACACAGTTTTTATCTGTTGATGTTTGTGAAGTTAAAGAGCTGAAACCTTTATTTATGCGGGTGAGATTCATCTAATTGAATTATTTCATCTACATACTAGACTAGGCAACGCCTGAAAATATTATTTTTTCAATTTCTATACTTCTTCATGGACCAGGTAATTTATCAACAATATTTTGAGTTTGTCCAGATTTCTGTAGACAAGGACTGGATTCAACTCCCCGGGGAGCTGTCCATATTAACATATTACAACAGAGATGAAGAACATTTAAGAGAAGGTAATATAGAAGTCCAGGCATCTACATGGCTTATGACCTGTCAATGGCTGGTTTAAGTGGCCAATTTACGCACTGTGTAACAATCACCATTTTGCCCATATTTCAACATCTATATTCCTTCAATTCTTTCATGTGTTGATGTTTGTGAAGTTAAAGAGCTGACACCTTTATTTATGCGGGTGAGATTCATCTAATTGAATTATTTCACCTACATACTAGACTAGGCAACGCCTGAAAATATTATTTTTTCAATTTCTAAACTTTTTCATGGACCAGGTAACTTATCAACAATATTTTGAGCTTGTCCAAATTTTTGTAGACAAGGACTGGATTCAACTCCCCGGGGAGCTGTTAATATGAACATATTACACAGAGATGAAAAACATTTTCGAGAAGGTGATATAGAAGTCTAGGCATCTACAGAGCTTATGACCTGTCAATGGATGGTTTAAGTGGCCACTTTACACACTGTGTAACATTAAGCCATTCAGCAAATTGAACATAAACATGGAATGTTATTTTTACGTTTTTTAACATTTAACTATACTGTTTGTAAACATTCAACAACAAACTTTTTTGTACCTAAAAAAACAGCATTTTACATTTTTTTCTCGAATGCAACTCTGGTAGATCGATGAATAAAATATTTATGCTCCTTACTTCTTTTTTACACGTTAAATTGAAGATTTTAATATCTACGAACACGCACAGCGCAAAGATCTATATTTCTCTGAAAAATGCACGTAAATCGGTTAAGCCGTTTAGGCGTCATTCGGCGACATCACACGTACAGAGGAATTAAATATAAAGATTTTGTGTAATTCTAAAATTAAAGATATGTATGCTGGTAAAATTGCCTTCAAATTGTATGTTTTCAGTATGCATCTATATTGAATTACCTAATAAAATAAAATAAATAAAAATACTATTTTTCCATTTTTGTTCTTTGATTAGCATCTAATGTTTAGGGGCATATACGCCCGCTGTGAAAGAATTACACGAAAAGCCTTTCAGTGGATACCAAACCATTGCAACCCCATTATTACTGCGTGCTAAAACACTTTTGAATGATCGTTAATTCACATCTCAACAGAAACGGAGAGCAACAGTATGACTTATTTAATTTATTTGATTTAATAGCATAATTACACATTTTTACAATTTAAAAAAAATTCACTTGTTATATTTTTACTAAAACTAAAATCCCACCAAGCCACTTTTTGTAGCTTGTTGGTGAATATTATATTTATACTGACTTAATAATATTATTTACATTTATAAAAACAATGAATAACACATAAAATTAACAGCCGGAAAGATCAGAATAAACATGTTTATACAAATAATAATATATAAATTTATTTTTTAAATACAATAAAATATAAAATATTTACACCCAAGCTATATACTATTCATATATAAACTCTTGATCGAGTAGCCACTCATTTATTTTGCTCTTGTTACAATGTGAGTTAAATTTGAGTTCTTTTGGTAATAAATTAAAAATTCTAGGTACTAAATATTTGAGAGTTCTATTTCCATATTTATTGCATACTTTTGGTACTACCAAGCCATCATTGGACGTGAAGCGTGTATTATGGTTATGTTTGAGAGGAAACTTGAATGTATTACTATGAAATTGTTCCAAAATGATGCAAAGCCACAGTAGTTCTCGAACAGGCAGAGTTTTGATTGTTTTTGACAGGAGATCATTATTACTTCTTTGTTCGTAAATCTCTGCAGGTACAATTCGCTTAACTATAGAATACTGTAGACCCTTGATCATTTTAATATTAGTATTTTACATATCAAGTTTATTGTTTGACAGACATTAAGAAGACGACAGACTTAAATCTATCGACGTGCTAATAAGCGACGTGATAACAGTATCTCACCGCGGTTGTTTATCAAATTCGCGATCAAAATGCAACATCCGTGAACACCTAATATTAAATTTCAAAATATTTACGTTTCGCGACGTATAATCCTGCTGCGCAATCACATGTTTGAATTCCACCGGTGTAAACGTGGAAAATATTCTAAAACTGCTGTTTTTATTTATTTATTTATTCTTTATCGCGCTATTTAAAGTATTGCCCAGTGGGTGGCGAGCCAAATGTCAAGAAAAGCAGTCGCCACAGCAATTGTAATTAAATTTTCACTTTTTTGTATTGGATACTCCTCACTATTTTGCAAATGCAATATATTGTATTATTTTTATAGTAAACGCCGATTTTTCGCCAGTGAACTGTATTTATTTACGGGGAAAACAAAAAACACACCGACGCGCTATGACTTAGAGATTACACACGCGTTGACGTATGACTGATCTTGACTCTTAAAAGACTGTGGTAAATAATCCCTTTGCGCGCGGTGATGTAACATCGTGTTACCACTAGTAAAAGACGGAATATTCTGAAGTTCAGACATTTAAAAAAAATGAAAAACATGGAAACGTACTGTTTAATAATTCGTTTTCCATAACTTATGCGAATTAACATATAATTTAGCCCCGTTATAGCAAATAAATTTAAAATCACAAAAACGCCGCTCATGTTACGCGCGTGCGCCCCCTATCATTGTCATTAACCAACTGAAGGCTAAATCTGTTTTAGACGACACCCGCCGCAGAACAGCGTCTCTGTCTTTCCTGTTATGACTTATATCTTCGTGCTCTCTCTTGTATAAGGTATATGTATAGATGTGTTGCTGAATTAGCGGACATTCATTCTTCGCGTAGCGAGGGTAAATATTTTTTGAATAAACATTTAGCATAGTTATGCAAATTTTACTTTCCGAATCGGGTGTGAAAATGTCCATTTGAAGATTACAAAAAATACGAATTCATCACTCAAAAAATAAGAGAGATATATCAAGTCTTGTGTCCTATGTCGACTTGTGTGACATCACAGCCACACACGAGTTAAAGAAACAAGATTTCACATTTTATTGTAATTAGCAAATGAATGTGTAAGTAGCACATACATTTTGCACTTTGCTCGTCTAATGAGAGAACTAATGAAAATTGGACCTCGGATTAAACAACGCCGTGGTGGACATTTGACCGACATTATCTTTAAAACATCAAATATTATTTGACACGGTGTTAAAATATCCGTTTTATGTAAAATAAAATTTGTTTTATATTTTTAGTTCAAAGCTCATTAATTAAATTACTCTTATTAAATGACCCGTTACTTAATCTACTCTGTTGTGTTAATCAATATTTCCGCGTGCACCATAGAATTTTAAAGGAATTAACAAATTGCTTTTTAAAATAATATAATCTAATGTTAGTGTTATGATTATATTTTTCGCGATCTAGCAACACTAGGCGACTTCACGCATGCGCGCGGTGAAAGTGGGGCAAAGTGGGGGTTTATTTGGACACAGTCTGGTGTTATTTTTGGTACGTGTACTTGTACATACACACATCTGGATTTTCTCCCAAGGGGGAGTAGGTATATATTTTTATTTATATCCCTACAGAGATGAGGTAGAATTTTTTCAAATTCAGGATTATGGATATTCGAGCGTTTACAGGGCTTATGACCTGTCATTGGCTGGGTTAAGTGGCCACTTTAAGTACTACAACATTCCCCATTCCGCTTATTAGCGAATATCCACACCAGGTAACATTTTTGATTTTAATGGATGGTTTCTCAATTCGTAACATAAATACAAAAATCAAAAATGTTACCTGGTGTGGATATTCGCTAATAAGCGGAATGGGGAATGTTGTAGTACTTAAAGTGGCCACTTAACCCAGCCAATGACAGGTTATAAGCCCTGTAAACGCTCGAATATCCATAATCCTGAATTTGAAAAAATTCTACCTCATCTCTGTAGGGATATAAATAAAAATACAGTCTGAAGTATCCAAATATGATTCTACGCTACTTCAGGACTATCCTCAATTCTATGTACGCAACCCTCTAATCTTAAAATGTTTTTTTTAAAGACAGCACATTTGGTTAAATTTAAATAAAACGTTTTTAAAATCATCCTGTAAATTTTGAATGCGTCTGTGTGAGTTTTGTGAACAAACCATAATATTAAGAATGGTCTAGAAGGAGCGTAGAATCATATTTGAATACATCAAATACGAATGTGAAATCACCGCGTAATGTTGCCAGGTGGAAAAAATACAATCATAACACAAATGTGAGGTAAAAAAAAAGCAAATTGTAAATTTCTCTAAAATTTTATTGTGCACGCGGAAACATTGATTGACACAACAAAGTAAAACGGATATTTTATATCATGTTAAATAATATTCGATGTTTTAAAGATTATGTTGGTCAAATGTCCACCACGGCGTTGTTTAATCCGAGATCCAATTTTCATTAGTTCTCTCATTAGATTATCAAAGTAGGGTAAAAAAAGTTACTACCGTGGCAACACTCACGAAATGTCCATTTTGTTTTCTCTGACAATCTGACAGATGATAAAATAATGCATTTTTTAAGGAATGCATTTGCGACTTACACGCGCATTTGCTAATTACACATGAAATGTGATCTTATCCTGTTTTTTAAAGATCCCAGCAGTATTTTTACACTTTTTAACGACACAACTCGGCATAGTTGAATTCAAATCGGGAGTTGCGTACTGAGCGACGTCTGCAATTTCTGTTTGATGCGCATATGCGGTTTCTGGACTGTTCTTTATTCTATGGAAGAAACCGGCTATTTTTAATAGACCTATATTTTCGTATTAAAAAAAAAGTAACACCTTGAATCTTGAAATTTTTTACATATCGTTCTGTGGAACTGATCGACTTAATTCATTCGGCCGAGAAATATAAAAAAACGCATAATTTCTCCCTGGGACATTATTTCATATTGCGAAATAATATCGTTCATTATAAGCGGCCAATAATCGGACGAAAGCCACGGGTTTAATGTTATGTTACTGCGTCTATAAATTTTGAGTGCCATCTATCGTCGCTAGCGATAAGTACTCGCGATAAATAGTTCGGCGCCCCGTCGCTAGATGGGATTAGAGGCCTTTTATGGGTGTGTTTCTTCGCTGTTCACATTGAATTAGTGACGGACCGAAGTGAGATTTTCAACTTGCGTTATAATCCTTTTAATATAACTTGATTGGAATGACAGTTGTCAGCAAAAGTGACGACGTAACTTTGTAGTAACGTCTAAGGAGTGATTTAAATTGACACACGAAAAATCATTCAATGCTTTACATACAAATCGACAAAATCAAAATCAGCTTTAAAACAAAAATAAGCTTAAATAAATCTAATTATTAACGTTGTTCTTACAAGGTTACGTCATTTTTCAAAAATGTTAGAGATGTAAATCAATCGAATAAAAAAATAAATCATTTGATGTTGTTTAAGAAAAAAATACAAGAGTCTTATTTTTTGGTGAATAATTGTCTTAAACACACTATAAAAGGATTGTGTTTGCGTTTTTATATCGATTTTCGGAAACAGTTTCACGTTTGCATGAAAACACTGATAAAATCGATTTGATCAGTGATCAGTAATTTCCCATCACTAGTGACATTAGTTTGACAGCTGTCATTTTAATCAAGCCATATTTTAAGGTATACAGGGTGGCCGGAGAAGTGACGTCCAAAGGTAAAATGTAGGTGCCGCATATTGAGAGGTATCCGAATCACCCCCATGTATGTTCCGCAATTTTGCGTAGTTTTCGAGTTATGGTATTTTTAATGAGCTTTTGAAAATTTTCAAAAGCTCACCTGTACACTTTTTTATTTTAAATTTCATTGATAAACCCTCGCGGGCTACATAAATTTTCAAAAATATTTTTACTTTGAAAATTCACATTTTTCTGTTAATAACAATGTTTTTTAAATCTTTTGTAAAGGTTGTCTAAGTCTTTTGTTTAGTTTTGTCTGGTAGTTTATTGTATAATTTCAGTCCATGTTTTATTAGTTTAGACTGTCCTTGTCTTGTTTTAAAAGTTGTCTATGGTATTTTTCTGATATTCTCGAGTTGTGCCCATGTTGACTACAATTTTTTCCAAGTTTTAGTTCTTCGTCTACAATTACATTAGTGGCTAAGTTATGAAAATTCTAGTTTAAAGAGTTAAGTTACATTTAATTGCTTAGTTTAAAAAGTTCTTTAGTTGCTGTTAAATAGGGAAGGTCATTTACTAACTTTAATATTTTATTTTGCTGTCTTTGTAGTCTGTTTGTGTCATTTTGATTTCCTGTTCCCCATAGTATAGCATATAACATATTTTAGATTTTTCCATAGGCTTCGTACATTAAAAAATTTTCCGTTTTTAAAACAACGGTTTTGATTTTTTTTAAAAGACTCTATAATGTCGCCACTTTGCTAATTAAATTGTTGATATGAATTGTCCATGTCAATTGTCTATCTATTGTTAGTCCTAAGTATTTAACATGTTCAATTTCAGCTAGTCGTTCATTATTTATGTAAACACATCTTCTTTATGTCATTTAAAAAAAAATTCAAAATGGATAATATTGCTTTTTTTTCATTAAGCGTAAGTAAGTTTGTATTTGTCCATTTAGTAAACACAGTTACGTTATCGTTTATGTCATTGTTTGTTAAAACGTCTGTTTAATTTTTATAGAATAGTTCAATGTCATTAATACTTATATAAAATATAGGGGACCCAAAATAGATCCTTGTGGTACTCCAAAATTTACTGTTTACATTTTACTTTTTTTTTCATATTAAAAAGTATACTATAAATGGATGAACATCCATGCTGGTGATCTCATACTAATAAATTAAGCCGCAAAATATTTTTCAGTCTACAATCACTTAGAAGGTTGCAAAAATTCTTACCCATTAATACTAAATGCACCCTTGTATAAGCATTACTACTGCCCATTCTAGATTACGCTGATGTTTCCATGACTGGTTTAAGCTGTGAGCGACTCGATAAACTTGAACGACTTCAGAATACATGCATAAGGTACATTTTTGGTCTTAGGAAATATGACCACATTTCTGGTAGGCAACTGAAATGGCTCAAAATAAGACAGCGGAGAGACTCCCATGATCACTCCCTCTCACTTCTGTTCAATATACTGCATAGTCCTAACGCTCTTATATACCTGCGTGAAAAATTTCAACGCTTATCAGTTCATGGTTTACCCCTTCGTTCTAATTCTCAAGGCACTCTCTTAATACCCATCCACAACTCATATAGTGTCCATGCGGCTCGACTGTGGAATCATCTCCCATCCACCATCAAAGATGTTACTACATTATCTCTGTTAAAATCACGTCTGAAAAATCTCCTTTCTCTTCCTTAATCTTTGGACAAACTCATAACGTAAAAAAAACATTTAATAATGGTCTCGTCAGGAAAATATTGTTTGTGGTATGACAGTACATAACATAACACAAAATTATCTTAAATGATAATATTGTTCGCGGTTTGGCAACATTACACGGCCACTTTACGCATGCGCGCAGGCGGAATGTCAGTCTTTTGAACACAGTACGATGTACGCAAACTTGATTCTAAGCCTTTTAAAATAAGTAATTTATTTGTCTGCATCAATTTATGTTTTTTTTTTATTTCAGGATAATGACTCCAAAATCAGTCACCATTTTTTACGTCTGTGTTGGAATCACCGTCCTTATAACTGCATACCCTGACGCGGCATCCGCTTTGCGTTCCGTAAGTACAATACCCCCTCTACCAAGGCCTGGGTGCTGACAGAGCCCCCAGCGGCGACAAAATTATGCGATGGAAGATAAATTTGATGTATAGGTATTTGAAGACAGTTTTTTCTGTCACTCTCTCGCAATACTGGGCGAAAAAGACCACTACACATGGGACTGATTATGCCTTACAAAGACCGCGGGCTTAAATTAAACTCATCGTGGTTCTCGGCACTACATATTGCAAAAATGAATAGAAATGTGCCTACTGCCGACTGCGACACAGTACAAATTACTAGTACTTAAACACATATTTTTTTTCTACAAAACACTCAGTTTACCCTGAAGATGGCTCCTGCAATGTTAACTAAATTACATCCATAAGGGTGAAATCAGTCCTCGTCTACAAACCGTAATATGGTTATGTTTTATTATTAAATTCCAGTTGGACGGGTCCTATGAGCGGTACGAAGACTCGCCCGAGGCTGTGTCAGAACCGAGGAAAAGACCATTTTGCAATGCGTTTGCAGGTAATCAAATTGATATCTTTAAAAAATCGTTTATTAAGTCTTGTGTGGCTTGATGTAACTCTCTTATTTATTGAAGTGATGAAGAAGCAACCACAAAGCAGCAAAGTAAACTCACGCCCCTTTCTTTATCCACTCTCTCTTTTTTCAAGTATTTCTCCAAAACATAAAATATTTTTATAACCTTGTGGAGGACGTCACCAACAAGCCGTGAAGTTGACAGGGCCGAACACCGCTTTGGCCCGCAACGCGTAGTCCGATGCACCGTCAGCTCGGACAAGTTATTAGACGTCGCGCATCGACGTCGTGAATATGCACGACGTTTAACGTTACGTTACGTTGTCCGAGCTGACGGTGCATCGGATTACGCGTTGCGGGCTAAAGCGGTGTTCGGCCCTGCAACTTCACGGCTTGTTGGTGATGTCCTCCACAACCTAATCGGTGCATGTAAGAGTTGCTTATTAAAATATATCACATACCATACATATCATATGTACGTAGTGTCCTCGAGTTTGGTTCGCCGATTTGGAATCCCCAATATAATTACGTACAAAAATCGTATTGAACATATTCAAAATTATTTTCTTAGACAATTAGATTTCAGAAATAATGTTTCATTCTCAAGTAGGACTGAGTCAGCTAATTTTCACAAGGTTCAAAATCTCGCAACTCGGCGAACCATGTTGGATATGAGCTTTCTATACAAAATTGTTAATAACGTAATTGATAGCCCAGAAATTGTTAGAGGCATTTCATATCGAGTCCCTGTCCGTAGAACTCGTCAATCTGTACTCTTCGACATTCCT
The DNA here is from genome assembly GCF_059751315.1 of Micrasema longulum. Lineage (NCBI taxonomy): Eukaryota > Metazoa > Arthropoda > Insecta > Trichoptera > Brachycentridae > Micrasema > Micrasema longulum. The sequence continues at coordinate 27,356 of NW_028277306.1, forward strand.
AACTCAATGACTAATTATTTAAAAAAATAGCACTCTACGAAGAATACAGTGACAGTTTTAGTGACATCGACATAGTACATTGTAAATACCATATTTTTATCAGATCAGTTAAAGACATTTTAAATTTATCTCCTGCTTGACTTTTAACTTTTAATTTGATTCTTAATTTTGTCTTTCAATTTTAACTTTTTAATTTTAATTCTTAATTTTAACTTTTAATTTAAACTTTTAACTTAATTTCAATTTAAACTTTTCATTTTAATTTTAACTTTTACTTTTAATTTTAATAATTTGATTTCAACTCTTAATTTATACTTACCTACATCTACTACCTGCATCGAATAATTTATTGTTAGTTGTGATTTTTTTACAATTAAATTGAAATGTTCATGGAAGCAGAGAGAGAGGGAGGAAAGTAGAGTAGCTTTACAATGTCTTCTCCTTTATATGAACTTTTTATGTAATATTTTTATTTTTACTTTTTTAGACTTAAATTATTTTTCCCCTCTCCTCCTGCATTCATTAGTGTGAAATCTGTAATTGATCTTACTTTTTAAAATTGATCTTTTGTACCTTGTTTTTTATATATAAAGACTATATGATTTCATTAATAAATAAATAAATACATAAAATGCACATTGTGTTAGTTTTATATTTTTGTACAAAAACTATGGTGAAGGTGTATAGTGAGTTTTGCATGTTCGTTTAATTGTTGTCCTGATGAAAAGACGGGTACGTCCCGAAACCGGTAGACATAGAATCGTCGGTTAGTGGTTATATACATACACCACAAAAATTAATGCACCCTTGAAGGATAATATTTCGAAAATGGCGGTATATAAGGTATTCTTTATAATTTTAATAATCAAACTCGTGTCTTCTGTCGATCTCCAGCTGCGGTGCTATCCTGAACCGCTTTCACGGCCGTAGAAAACTCTTTTATCTCACTTTTATAAAAGCTTTTTATACGGCCGCTAGAGCATTTGGAATAATCACCCCTGGGATAGGAAACCTATACTAAATAAATGAAGTAATCAAAGCAATATTCCATAGATTCTTGTCAGGTCAGTGAAAGTAAGAACGCCAACCGTTTCATGACGTCACTACTGAAAAGTGACACACTGATTACAGTCATTTGGCGCGGTATTTGATAAATGTAACTTTAAAAAATCATATCTTTGTAAATAACGCACAAAAAAATATACATATTTTTGCTTAGTTAAATAGTACGCTTATAGAAAAAAAAAATTAGAAAACAGTGGAATTCCTCATTGGATTCTCTAAACCCGCGATATTTAAAAGTTACCATTATTTTCTAAATTCACCTTTTTTAAACAGACAAAAATATTACAACGTGATTTTTTTATGGTTCTAGGCTGTGGAAGAAAAAGGTCTTATCCAGTGAAGCAGCTAGCTTACCCGGAACCAACGCCGTTAAGGAAAAATGCAGTCAATGTAAGCTATCATTTGCATTCGTATCAATAAATTTTTTAATACGTCTGTATTTTGAAGGCGTTGTGAGGTACGCCGATGGCTCTAAGAAAGATTGACAAAAAGGTGCTGGGATTCACAAAATTAGACTCGCTAAAAGGTCAACAAAGTACAACAAACTCAAAATATTGTTGAATTAACTAACTGGTAAAAGAAGAAGTATAAAAATTGGAAAATTGTTTTCAGGGGTTGCCTGGTAGGTAAATTGGTTTAGCCGGATGAGTCTCTCCCACGAAATGGACAGTGAAAGTCCATTTTTCCACACACCCGAAACCGTCTTAAAGACTTTGGGTCTTTCTATCAGTTTCTCTCAAACAAAAAACCATTGTTTTTTTTGTTAATGAAATAGTTACGCCACGGAGGCGGCCTCCGTGGTGTAGTGGTCAAGACGCTTGACTCACGCACGGAAGGTTCCGGGTTCGATTCCCGGTGAGAACACAAAAATTAAAATGTGATTTTTCTCAAGCCTGGGTGCTCTGTGATGTAATTCACCACTGTAATTAGGCCTCCTGGCCTGTTGTGGTGCAAAAAAAAATGTAAAATGTAAAAAAATGTAAAAATTTAAAATAAAGCAAGCAATCTTATAGATTGAAAGCAGTATGTGTTATATGCGTCTATCAGCCCGCGGTTTTTCACACCTCCGCGGGAGTGCCCCAGGGATCTAATTTAGGACCAATATTGTTCACAATATTCTGAAATGACATTAGCAATGAAATGTGATTTTCAATCCTTTTAGGATTTGCTGACGACTTGAAAATTTTCTGTGAAATACGAGCTTCTTTAGACTGTTTGAAGCTTCAGAATGACATTCAAAATATTATACAATGGTGTAAACGAAACAACCCGTTTTTCAATGTCTCCAATTGTTTTGTCAGGTCGTATACAAGAGCGTCCAAAACAATTTATTTCCGTTGTATCATGGATGGAGTAGAGCTTGAAATAGCGTCAACGTCCAGGGATCTCGGGGTGCTGTTTGACGCTAAGTTATCATTTGATCTACATATAATATCGTTATGCAGAGTCTACTTTAAAATGCTTAGATTTGTTCTAAGAAATGCCTAAAAATATTGTATAACCCCTTGGTAAGAGTCGCATGGACTTTAGTTCCATCATTTGGTCGCCAAATGAAACCACATATTCCTTCTTCTTCTTTTAGTGCCCTGTTAGGTATCCCCAACTTTGGCAATCACTCTGGCAAAAGTCTCTCTGTCCTGTGCTGCCCGGAAAATCTGCTCCACAGTCCAGTCCAGTCTCAAATATTTCGTTATGACAGGTCATAAGCCCTGTAAATGCCTAGATTTCCATATGCCCTTCTCAAAAATGTCTTCCCTCTCTGTTGAAATAAATTTAAATATGAATAACTCCCTAGGGAGGAAATCCAGCCAGTCTGCAAGCATTTGGGTATACTCAAACATTGTTGAAGTTTCAAACAGCCCAAAGGAGTTTGTATTTCACAGAAAATGTTCAAGTCGTCCGCAAATAATAAAAATTTGGAAAATTTTATTTCATTGCTAATGTCATTTAGAAATATTGTGAACAACATTGGTCCTAAATTAGACCCCTGGGGTACTCCCGAGGAGGTGTGAAAAACTGCAGATTGATAGAGTCCAAATGACACATACTGCTTTCGATCTATAAGATAGTTTGAGACAAATCTCTGAATAATGTCACTGAAGCCATCTTATGAAGTTTCTGAGGCAAAAGCTGGTGATCTGCTTTATCAAACGCTTTTGAGAAGTCGTTGTACGAGCAGTCTACCTGAGGACCTTTGTCAATGTATTGGATAATCAAACAATATGATGGATTGGATAATCTGTAATGTTCTCAATGTAAATCAATTTTAATAAACTAAATAAAAGTACTGCAGGACACAAAAGCAGGCATGTATGACGAGGAACGAGGAAGAAGCCACGAATGTATGCCAGAATAGATGTGCGTGGCGGTAGCAGTGAGAACTCATTGGTAGTAGTAGTGAAGGTATGACGTCTAACTTCCACTCCACCTCATCGTTATTTATATAAAATGGATTATTCCTTTGCTTGCAGGATATTCTTGACGACTCGATGGAGACGCTGATTGGGATGTCGTCAGAACCAGTGGTCGAAGACCTGTCGAGGCAGATCATGTCCGAAGCCAAACTGTGGGAGGCTATACAAGAAGCCAGCGCGGAACTCGCTCGCCGGCGCAAACAAGGAAACTCCTAAACAATCTAACCACCTAATTTATATTTAATATTCATATTTGCATAATGTATCAATCCGAAGGCATTGAATCGATCGTCGAGTTTGTCTTCAGACATCCAGTTCCAAGTTATGAGATATTTTTAGGGTCTTTTAGACGGTGGATCTGGCTTAAGTCTTGTGTGACTGTACGAGTCTACATAGAATACATGACTTGATACGTCTCTCTTAGTTTAATGGTAAAGTAGGACTTGTAATCTTCAGATGGACATTTTCACACGGGATTTTGGTTATTTGTTCATGGTTTATGACATTTTATGGTATTTCTGAACGTTCATTGCTAAGGGTTTAAATCGCTTTGCGTGGCATCACAATTGGAACCAGAGGTGACTGAACAGTATATTTTTATATCACGCCGTTTCCCCGTAAGGGTGGCAGAGACAATAGAACGCCGCATCACTCTATATTTTCATACAGATCTCGTTTCCTCTGCATTCATTCATCTTCTCATGCGCGCGCGTCGATTGTTCCGACTTTGAACATGTCCATCTTTGAGTATTGGTTAGGTTTGGTCATGCCATGTCTTTCTCAGTCTTCATTTATTTCTGCATCCACCAGCATTCGCATTGTAAATATTTTAGCCGTTCTTTCACTGTTTATTCGCTCTTCATGTCCAAACCGACGCATAGCTCCTTCTTGATTTTGTCGATAATGCTTATCTCAACCTTACATAATTTACGGATCTTGACATTTGCGCATCTTCGTACATAGTTTTACCACACATTTGCCTGAGAGATCGTGTTTCGACAGCATTCAGTCTACTTTCATCCCTCTTTTTACAAGTCCACACTTCGCTCCCATACATCAGGGTCGCGACCGGGACTCCATTGTGAACTGCTAATGTTGTCTGTTGCGACAAACATTTATTTGCCAAGGTTGATTTTAGTGCACTGTTCACTCTGTTATCGGTACTTTTTGTCATAACATCCCTAGTAAACATACTTTCCTACCTCTAAGCGTTTCAGTATACCCCATTCACGGTGATTTCACATTTAGTCATACTTTCATTTCTTTCAAAAACCATCACATTGGATTGATCAGCAAATGGCTTCCCTCGCATACAGCGTAGACCTTTGTTACCAAGAATTGCAATTCCCCTTTGTTGTTAGCAAGAAGCATGGCATCATCAGCATACAAAGACAATTAACAGTCAAATCACCCATTTTTGTTTCCATTCAGTTCTTTCAGTTCTTTCATACAGTTGTCGATATATACGTTCAACAGCCATGGTGGCATTACACATCCCTATTTATCAATAATTAAATAAATAAACAGTAAAGGACCCGGGTGAGATCCTTGTGGTACTCCCGAGAATACCTCAACAATTTTAGACCTTTTAAAATAGTAATTTGGTTGCGGTTGAATATGAATGATTTTATCTATCTTTTTTGAATTCGTAAATTCCTAAAACGGAAAATTTTGGGTAAGTGTCACTCGAGGCTACATAGAATACAAAACTTGAAAAAATGTGTATCCTTGTAATGCGAAATAATTACACGATTGAAAGTAATCCCAGTATCACAATACATCTGTTTTACTGTAATAAGAAACAGCACGAGAATATAACTTATAACAAGGAAGACAGAGACGCTCTTCTGTAGCTAGTGTTTGTGTGTAATTGCGACACTCGCCAGATAGCAGATAGACTCTCGGATTTTGTTTGTTTGCTGGTTCGCGGATTTAGCGTTGCTATGCGTTATCTTTTTTTACTTTGCCATAAAACCCCAATACAAATTAACGCAATAACCTACGTGGGATTCTTGGCACCTTAAAGTTCGAACTTTTCTCTCGTGATTAGGTTCTATCAGATCCTGTGGACAGATCTTGTCGGAATGACTTATTGATAGGTAAAATAAATTGTTAGCAATCGCGCTGGCAATATCTAAAACACATGTACATTCGTTGACAGTTCAGTTCTTATCAAGACGTAGAGAAAACGTTGTACCCACAGTAAGATCATTGCAACATTTTTACTAGGGTTCAGTAGGTAGCAGTAAACTTGAGGTTACACGATGTAACACAGCCTTAATCACGGCACTTAAGGGTGCAAACTAGGGCAAACAAAGTATATTTTGAACCTTACTACAATATATAGTTTTTAATATGTACGTAGGCTAAGAAAAATAAACAACGTTATCATAAACAATAAAAAACCAAACATTTGAAGTAAATTTTTTATTTTTATTTATTAATTCCTTGAGGTTAAATCCATTAAACTCATTCAATCATATGTTTTACATGAACTAACAAATAACTACTATCTAGTAGTGGTGCAACAAAATGGTGACCCCGACGTGATTTTTGGTTTATTACACACAAAAATACAGAGATTAAACAAAAAATACTTTAAAGTGAATTTGAATACTGGCGAAGATAGAGAAGGGCAAGTAACGTGTTACGCGCCCTTATATAGGTCCATTGGGCACTGCGGCCATAGACAACAACACACCCTCGTCTCTCACTCTCTGGTCTCCACAGTGGCAACATTTTTTATGCCTGGATACTATTAAATGTTAAAAGAGCAGAATCTAGTCACATTATTTTATGCATCTAGGCGTTCGTTTTTCAAACTGTTACGTTACGTTAGTTAGTTAGTTAGTTACGTCGGATTTTAATTCGACTACAAAATTTGCTTATTTCTTTCTCATATTTTAAATAGACTTTTAAGAAAAAGAATGCTCGGTGGCTAATTTTTTGTAAGTATCGAAGGAGCTCGCACTGACAGGGACTTATTTGGACATACTCGAAACATTGTTAAATATTCATTCCAGCTGAAATAACAATCCGGCTGCGATGTATTCAGACCTCAGAGTAATAATGCGTCAAGCTATAGAGGAGCCCAAACGTAGGAAAACCATTCTATGACTATTGGGTATTAAGTTAGTAACAGTTCGCAGCAAAACAATAGGACGTACTTAGGTCGATAATTGCTAAATGGATATTAATTTGCATTGTAAATATTTTAAATATGCACATGTGTATTTATTATTGCAAGGTTATTCCAATATGTTTTTCTATAATTCGCCTATATTTATTTTATAAAACTGAAAATACACGTGTGTGTTTATTTTTTAAATGTATTTATTCATTTTATTCTCAACATACTCATGTGACATTTATTGAGACATAAATCCCAACTCCATGGAACCAAAGTCTCGTGTTGAGTTTGTTTGTTTGTCCGTCACATCTCCGAGACGGCGAGTCGTAGCGGCCTGAAATTTGGACATGTCATTTTAGATGCAATTTCAAGGTTGACGTCGCAATTTTCGAGTAAAATTTTAATCGACCTCTACTCGATAAAGACTCAAACTTTATATGGATGCCTAGTACGGCCCCGACATTTTGCCCGTAATTAACTGTCATTATCGACAGTAAACATACTTTCATTCACAAATTTTTCCTCTTAATTGAGAAAAAATAATATCTGAAGTAAATATGTTGATTAAGGAAAGTTTTGAAGCAACATAATACACGTGTCGGGACAATTAATGCCAAAAATCAATGTAAATCATGGGAAAATATTTGGATTCAATTCCCTGTGAAAACTGACTCCTTTAACACCTTTGACGCTTCTATTGCTGCAACCAAACATACTGCAATTCACCGTAGTAGTGTAGTAGTGTGTTATTACGTAAATATCCAAGTTATTCACAATCAAAGCGCCAAGCACAGCGACAAAAGCATCCGATCGAACCGTTATGTTTATGTTGTTAAACAAAACAAAATGGCCACCAATTTGTTGGTAACCAACAAACCAACATCGCTTGCGTTCTTTGAAATATAGTGGCATGGCTTTTTTATGGGTTGACGCATTATTGCTCTGAGATTCAAACGCTTTTATACGCATACGCTAAGCGACAAATATATGTGAGTTTAATGATACCAAAATGCTGAATTTTAGTAAAAAAAATATGTTATAACTCACTATTATTATATAGACTTGTAATATTATCTTGCTTATGTCAATAATTTAAAACTATTTAATGTATAAAACTAAGATAAACACGTATAAATAAAATAATGGCTTTTATTTTGTTGCGTTTTATTTCTGGGTCCAGGGGGCAATTACAAAGCCGAGACGGGATACTTAACTTCTGCACTATCTCTATCTACCAATATAATCAAATGCAACCGATAGATGTCGCCGAAAATTTAGTTCCCCGTTTAAAATAGTTCTCATTTATATTTTAAATGGTCTTCTGTGATTAGCGGCCTCCGTGGTGTAGTGGTCAAGACGCTTGACTCACGCACGGAAGGTTCCGGGTTCGATTCCCGGTGAGAACACAAAAAATTGAAAAATGTGATTTTTCTCAAGCCTGGTTGTTCTGTAATGTAATTCGCCACTGTAATTGGGCCTCCTGGCCTGTTGTGGTGCAAAAAAATGAAATGAAATGAAAAAAAAAATTAAAAGTGGCCACTCTTCAAGGCGATTATGAACTCCAATAAATCCCAACTCAACCAAAAAATGCTAGCTTGAACATGATTTATATTTGACTTTTGACAATTACCAAGACGGTACGCTTAACTTTCGTCTGTATTTATTTACCGAAGCGATTACAAAGCCGGCTCTTTTGACATCTCGATACAAATGGAAAAAATATAATGTAAGAATTTAACGCCTAGATGCTCTTATGTGTAAACAGAGCAGAATCTAGCAACATTATCTGTGCATCTAGGCGTTCGTTTTCAAAACTGATAGTTACGTAAGTATTTAATTCTACTTCAAAATAAATAAATAAATTGTAGTTAAAGCAAAAACTGCCTTGTGGAAAAAAAATGTAACTTTTAATTGGTTGATATGTGTACCGTGGGGTACTAGACCCGTCAGTACATACCGATTTACCTTGTTCAAAACTTGAAGGGGGGGGAGGGGGTCGGTATCGTGTATCTTCATAATCGCTTGGGAGGTATTTATATATCTATGACGTCATAATGACGGTATGTCACTGAAGAGCGTAGATATGTGTACCGAGGCGTACGCGTCCCCTTGGTACATATCGATGTACCTAGCCAAAATTTGAAGGTGGAGGGTCGGTAATGTATCTTCGTAATCGCTTCGGAGAATGGAGAAGGTATGACGTCCTTAACTTCCCATTGATTACAATCCCATTGATTACAACGCATCGAAAATCAATTGCGTTTTCTTCGTCAACTCCAACTGGTGTAGTAATTCCAACTCTAAATGCAATTTAAATATCTACAATACTTTTTTTTCTACGTTAAATAAAACAAACGCCTTCAAATCTGCAAGGTTATATTATTATCAATCTGTAAAAATCTCAATCGGTAAAAATAAACATATTTCAAGATACTATGCATGTTTGGAATTAATCTCTGGAGTTATTCAGATGTATTTATTTCAACAGAGATAAAGAACTTTAAGCTAAACTGGCAATGCACAACGGAGCTTTAGTCCCGACACTTATATATGGAAGTGAAACATGAAACTATCAGAGTAAGGATGAAAGCCAAGTAAACGCGGTCAGCATGCGATCTCCTCGACAATTGTGGGGGAAATGAATTTATGACAGGGTTACGAATGATAAAATCTAGCGAGAGTGTAAATCTGAGTCAGGTAAAAACGATAAGATCAAGAAAGGGTATCTGAAATGGTTTGGTCACGTAGAACGAATGGAAGACGAAAAAATGTAAAACAAGTATATATGGCGAAAATGAACGGCAACGTGAGATGAGGACGACTGAGGAAGACGTAGCTTGATCAGATAAACCAAAATCTTAAGTCTGGTCATGTCGAAAGCAGACAGAACCGAAGGGCATGTATGACAAGATGTGTGAATGTGGAAGTAGCTAGAAATGTATGCCAAAATAGACGTGTAGAACTATTAGATGACGAAATAATGGTAAAACAGACTAAGAAACATCCAAGGAAGACGTGGCATGATCAGATAAACCAAAATTTAAAGTTTGATCGTATCAAAAGCAAGCATGTATGACAAGATGTATTATTGTGGAATCAGCTATAAATGCATGCCAGGATTTGACGTGTGTGGCGGTCTATTCTCTCTGCCCAACCCTACGGAAAATGGCGCAATGGTAGTAGTAGAGAAGGGAACGAAGAAGTCTGGGCATTTGTTGGGCTTGTGATCAGTCATTACCTGGTTTATGTGGCCACCTTACGCCACTGGGTAGCATTCACCGTTCTGCCCATGTTCGAATATTCACATTCTTTTCGTTCTTCCATCTGTTAATTTTTGTGAATCTAAAGAGATTCATCTGGCTGAACTATTTTACCTAGTAGACAACGCCTGAAAAGACTCTTCAATTTTTATACTTCTTCTTGGACCAGCTGGCTTCATCGGCATTTGTTTTATTGTATCAATATTTTCGTAGACACGCAGTGTGTAAAGTGGCCACTTAAACCAGCCAACGACAGGTCATTCGCCCTGTGAATTCCCAGACTTCTAGACTTCCATATTCTTTTCTCTAAAATGTTCTGTATCTCTGTTGTAATATATCAATAGATTATTTGACTCAAGCATCGCCGGCAGCTCCTGACTCCTCTTCCCCATCTTCTGACGCTTCATCGATTCCCTCGTCTTCAGACACTAAAGCACCGGTGCTATCCAAAATATCTTCGACTTTGGCCGTTATTGTTTCTACAATATCTTCATTTGCTGTTATAGACTGCACAAAATCATCGTTTGCTGATATGGACTGTACAATATCTTCTTTTGACGAGACAGACTCTGCAATTTCTTTATTTCCTCTTGTTGGCTCAACAGCGTCTGCTTCGTTTTCCTCTTCAGCTTCAACGATTTCTTCAGTTATAATCTTCGGCTCCATCTTCTTGAGATGTTTAACTTCGTCAAAGAGACTCATTCGACTCATGTTCTGAATTCGAATATCGGAATTAATCGATGATTTAGATTCCCCTTTAGCCCTGACGTCCGATTCAAAGATATCCAGCGTACTTCCTTCTTGGTAGGATATCTCTTCCTCTTCAACACAGACACATTGAACTTCCTTGATTTTGCATTCGCATATTTCGTCATTGTCATCTTCGTCCGATTCGGGAGTCGGTGCGGGAGACTGGCCGCCAAAAGTAGACTCCATGATGATGTCCGGCGTGAAGGCACTTCTTTTGTCCCTCTGGGCGCGCTCTATGCTCTTGACTACTTCCGGAAGAATGGAATCCATGACCAACTCGGCTATCAGCTCCTCGTCGTTGACTGAACTCGGTCTGCGAACAGAAAAAGATTGAAATTTATTGCAACAGAGAGAAAAAAAATGAGATGGGAATATGGATGTCTAGGCATTTTACAGGGCTAACGACCTGCCATTGGTTAAAATTCACCGCCCTGCCTATGCTTAAACATCCACATTTCGTCAACTCTTCCATGTGTTCACTGTTTTGAAGTAAAAGAGCTAAAACCTTTATCATGAGGGTGAAATTCATCTGGCTGAATCATTTCACCTACTAGGCAATGCCTAAAAACAGTTTTTCATTTTTTTATACTTCTTCTTATATAACGATTAGTTTAATCAAAAATGTTTTGATTGTGTCCAAATGTTATTTCACTAAAGCCCTTACAGGGTGCTGCAGATTAAACAAAAACCTTAATAGGATCTCAGAGTAATAATGCGTAACCTTGAGAGAAGCCCTATCACTATGTTTCATAGAACACAAACGATGCTGGTTTGTTGGTAAGCAACCAATTGGTGGCCATTTTGTTTTATTTAACAACATAAACATAACGGTTCGATCGGATGCTTTTGTAGCTGTGCTTGGCTTTTTTTGTAAAAAACTTGGATATTTACGTAAAAATAAAATAAAATCGACTAAGATGAATTGCAATATGTTGCGTCAAAGATGTTAAAAAAGTCAGTTTTCACATGTAATTGATTTAAAATATTTTCCCGTGATTTTCATTAATTTTTGGCATTTATTGTCCCGACACGTGTATTATGTTGCTTGAAAACTTTCCTCATATCAACATATCACACGTCTTGCAGCTACTAAGCGTATAGACGATTGAGATTCTAGACCCCATTTACAAAATTTAGTTTTTTTTAAGTTGATATATGAAAGCTAGATAGCCATCAACGTGCAGCTTCAAAGCGCATGGACGAGTGGAATTCCAGCGAAGTTAAAATGATATCAATTAACTTACAAAAAAAATAGAGCATAGTAGTAAGTTTGTCAAGTGTTCGTGCCAAGAAGTAAGCAATAAAAAACTAAATAAACAAAACACTGTTCCAACTCCATGGTCAACAAAGGGAGATAGATGTCCGAAGAGAAGCTTTTGTGGGCAGTAGGCAGATACCGTCGCCATGTGGCCCTCTAGCTGCTTGATAATTTCTGGAAACGCACGTGTGTAGTTAAATGTGTATATTATTTTATGTAAAATTAATGTAATAATCCGTAAGGGTTTATAAATAAATTTTCAAATAAAAAAAAATACTTCTCTAGAAATTTCAAAAGGCAACAAAATTTTATGTTTCATATATTTGTCAATTAAACCATCCACTGAAATGGCATTTATGTACTGATTTGATCTGAGAATATTGCTTTCTCTTCATTTAACAAGGGGCTCGCCGGCCTACGACAATTTTAACAAGGGGCTCGCGCGAGCCTCTCCAAGCCCCCTGCAGCCTACCCCTGATCATTCAACCCACCCTAGAGAGTTATTTGGATCAAAATTTACTCACTGTTGCAACCAATTTTAATTGAAATTCAGCCTGTCTATACACGTTGGACATACTCAAAACATCGTTGATTGCACAATCATCTTCACACCCAACTTTTAAGTATTTTTTTATCGTCGGCATATCAAAGGTAAAAGGCATTTTCGAAACATGATTGAATATCATAAATGTCTTAGACTTGCAACACTACAATTGCTCAGATGTGTATTTTGGACATTTCAACCTTCTCGCAGAACGTTGGTTGATCCTCTCGATCCGCTCGGCCTCCAGAGAAGCATAGTTGTCAGCCTCCTCCTCGGCATCCCTGTTGGCGACCCCCACAAACAAGTTATGCAGATGCACGGCGGCCGCCTGCTTCGTCACCAGCACCATCTGCCAAACCAGAAGCATCATCATCAATCACAAACACTTCAGTCACCACGAAAGAAAGAACACCTTTTGTTCCTCGACATCATCGTCAACATCCTTCCAGCAAATATTGCAGAGGGCGCTGTATTGGTAAACGAAAAAGCGTGATTCGATCATCCGGTACATTAAACATAAGGCGATAAGTCTTGGGACACTGACAAATTGCAGTTTAAAATCAATATTTCATGCGCAGCCTGCCTGGGATCGAACCTAGCATCTCAAGAATGGTAGGCAAACACGTTGAACAGTACACAACGAGGTGGACTCTCTCTACTGGATTTCCCAATTCAAGATTTTTACCTTAAAGCACCATTTACCATCAGGCTGAAAGCAGCTAAACTATATTCAATGAGATTTTGCGAAAAATAAGTCCGTCGATTTCCTAAACGTCAAAGAGCCTTTTTCACTATCTTATAGAGCCTCTGTGACTAGCTACAGATATAAATAAAAAACGCATTAATTGCGCTAGAGCCTACTTACTAAGGAACTCTAAATTTTAAGAGTGCATGTATGACACTAAGTGGAAAATGCTAGGAAAATACCTATGGAAAGCAGTAAAAAGTGACAGACCTGTTCAAACATTTCCTGGTGCTCACGTCTTCTCCTCTCTTCCTTTTGCCTCCTTCCCGCTTCGAACGCCTCCCTCTCCTCATTTTCCAGCACTAAGAATACACAAAAAAAAATTATAATAAGTTGCGGAACAGGTAACTATTATCATCTGTTTTCTTGAATGCCTTATGGGTGGAGTACCCAAGGGCTCTCGTTTGGGTCCCCCACTGTTTTCATAATGTGTGAATGACATTTTATCGATATTTGATGGGGTTGATGTTATTTTATTTGCCGATGATCTAAAATCTCAAAAATCGTTTATTCTACGATTTAAAGACCCTTCAATCCACCCTCTGGGACTAAATTATTGGTTTCTCGCTCAATGGTAATTTAAAATAGTTGAAAAAATATCAAGGAGTTTTAAAACATATATCCCTTTTCCAAGAAAAGTCCTGTCCACGTCCGCAATTACAACGGTAAGTTGAAGACGTAATACCTTCACCACGACGGTATAGTCGAGAAGATAAATTATCCTGAGCGATTACGAAGATACGCAACAACGCTATATCTTCAAGTTTTGAGGTAGGTACGCCGGTATGAACCAATGAGTCTAGTACCCCATGGTACACATATCTACTGATCAAAAGTGTCAAAAATTTTGTTCTACCAAGCAATTTTTCCTTTAGCCACATTTTATTTAATTTTTTAATCGTTCTTACGCAGTTCATTTTTTTCTTAAGAGCCCATTTAAAAATCGAGATAGAAATAAATAAATTTTAATGTCGAATGATATTTTGAGATGATTGTCAGTTTTGAATCCGAACCGCTAGATGCTGCCCTATTAACACATAAAAGCATCTAGCCGTAAAAACATTGCAACAATAAAAAAAAATAGTTATTATATTTTTTCCACCTTTTTAACCATCTTCCAGAATGTACGTATCGAGATGTCAAAAGAGGCGGCTTTCTCATGCCTCAGTGGACAAATACTGACGAAAGTTAAGCCATACCGTCTTGGTAATTATCAAAAGTAAAAAAAAAACATTTTTTGCTTTAATTGTGAATTATTTGAGTTTATAATCGCTTTGAAATGGTCACTTTTTTTACATCAGTCTATTAAAAATATCAATGAGAACTATTTGACAGGCGCCGTGGCGCAGTTGGTTAGACGGCTAACTGCGAAACTGGCGTCACGGGTTCAATTCCAGGTGTGGTGTATTTTTCATTACCTCCTTCCATATCTTATCTATCCCGCCTGCTGAAAAGCCTCAAAATAGAGACTTAGCGAGTTGGTCAATTTTCGGCGTCATTATTGGTTGAATTAAATGACAAGACGTCGAGATGAAAAGCGGTAGAGCCTACCGAAGTAAGTAGAGATGGTACAGAAGTTATGTCTTGGTATGTACCGATAAAGATGGTTTTTGTAATTGCCCTCCCGAACCCATCTCTAGCAAAATATATGTTGTTCTTAAGAGCTTTAGCTATATGCTCGTCTTAATTATTTAACACTCTAGATGCGATAAAGGATAGGTGTCTTCGAGTTTGAGTCGTGCGGGTTTTGAGAAAACCATTATTCTTATTCTGGGAAAACTTCGTAGGAACGTTTTGCTGAGACCTGTCCTTGTTATACTTACACAAAGCATCGGCGAACTCCCTCTGCCGCCTCTCCTCCATTATGTGATCCAACTCTTTGCTGAGCAAATCCAGAACCTGGCCAATGACGGTGTTCTTAATTTGATGGAACCATGTTCCGATCTTCGAAGCCTGAAACAGATATTTTTCATCACTTACCGAATGCATAGTTCAGTGTCCAGTGGGTACCGATGGAGTACATAATTTTTAGCACTATCTGGAAAATTTGGCAGTTCAGGGAGTATTATACAAGCTCCCGACGTCACTGTGACATGTGAGGATCTATTCTGATGGATACCCGTGAATAGTTCTCGTCCTCCAAGCTCAGGTCTATGAAGAGCCTGGCTACTGTGTGGAAGTCTGGGCTTGGCTCCCCATCCAAGCCCAGACTCGTAAAATACTAGGCTATTAGCTCTTTTAACACCCTCAGGCTTGACCAGCGGTCCCCCAAGGATGAGGCTCCTTTTATGATGAAATGCGCCACATTAAATGTAATGTGTATAGGTGTTTCCTCGTCTGCACCACAGAACCTGCATCTAGAAGTTTGGGAAAGGTTTATTTTAGCAAGGCGTTTGTTCAATTTGCAGTGCCCTGGGCGGGCTCTGGTGATAACTCTCAACTACTTTTGAGAGTACCTTTTTGTTAGTTCTTTTGCATGATGCTGATCATTTTTTTTATTGCCAAAGCACTATGCTCTGCTTCCTTCTCTTATTACTCGTGTAAAAAGCAAAGCAGAGACGCGGATTGACGTGGGAGGGGGTAAGGATGCTGGTTGGCGGTAGGGTCTCCTGAGGGCATCTGGTGATGTCCACACGCTCCGCTTAAGAGCGGACGTGGAAAAGAAAAATAAAAATGTCTCATAGCCCACCTTGGTTGATTCTTGGGGAACTTGTATTTGAAGCTGCATCTCCTTGATGAGTTCCGCGTTTCCTGCCAAACCTTCGTACACCTGTAAATTTTTTTTTTTTTTAATATTTAGAATGATAAGATACCTCCAACTATTGAGGTCCCTCAGGGGTCAATATTAGGTCCTCAATTGTTTTCATTGTATATTGATAATTTTAGTAATTAACAGTATTTTGAGTTTGTCCAAACTTTTGTAGACAAGGACTGGATTCAACTCCCTGGGGAGCTGTTTATATTAACATATTACAACAGAGATGAAGAACATTTAAGAGAACTTTGCACTCACTTAAAAGATTACAGAATTTCTTGCCAATTAATGTTAAGCACACATTAGTCCAGAGCTTACTTCTTCCACTCCTTGACTACGCGGATGTATGTTATCCAGATGCTAACTCTGAATTGCTTGATAAGTTAGAACGATTGCAGAATATTTGTATTCGTTATATCTTTAATCTTCGCAAATTTGACCACATAACCGAGTATCGCACGCAACTACACTGGCTCAGTATCAGGCATAGAAGAAACATTCACATTCTATCACTTCTTCACAATATTTTAAATAATCCCACTTCGCCTGTTTATCTGAGAGAGCTCATCCAACCTCTTTCACAACACGGACTATCTCTTCATTCTAGTAACGAGAGAACCCTTTTAATACCCTGTCATCGCTCTAATTTTTTTGCCTCCTCTTTCACAGTAGTAGCCGCTCGATTGTGGAATAATCTACCCACTAATGTTAGAGACGTCCCTTCTTTATTTACATTTAAGTCGAGATTGAAATGTCACTATCTAAATATTTAAATTGTTCCTTTATCCTTCTTCTTTCCTTCCCATCCCCTCTCCTCTCTTCATAGTAAAGTGTTATATTTTTTTTATACATATATTTATTTTTGTTAATCTTTGCTTTTAATTTTTGTGTAAAATTGTAAGATTCAATATGTCCATGTATTTATAATTTTCTCAAACTGAACGGTTTGGGTAGGTAGGAAGAAATTGCCTTAAGGCAATATGCCCGCCCTTATATGTATATTTATTGTATATGTATATAAAGTGTCAATAAATAAATAAATAAGAGAAGGAAAAAAATTGGACAAACTCAAAATATTGTTGATAAATTACCTGGTCCATGAAGAAGTATAGAAATTGAAAAAATAATATTTTCGGGCGTTGCCTAGTCTAGTATGTAGGTGAAATAATTCAATTAGATGAATCTCACCCGCATAAATAAAGGTTTCAGCTCTTTAACTTCACAAACATCAACAGATGAAAGAATTGAAGGAATAAAGATGTTCAAATATTGGCAGAATGGTGAATGTTACACAGTGTGTAAAGTGGCCACTTAAACCAGCCATTGACAGGTCATAAGCCTAGACTTCTATATTACCTTCTCTTAAATATTCTTCATCTCTGTTGTAATATGTTAACCCTAGTAATTGGCAATAAAATTATGTCAACCAAAGCTAAGCTGGCAGTGCACAATAGAGATTTAGTTCCAACACTTACGTTTGGAAGTGAAACATAAACAGAACTGACAGAGGAATGATGAAAGCCGAGTGAACGTGGTCGATGTGCGGAAATCAGGGCATAATTGATTAAGAAATATATTTTAATTAAACAATATTTTGGAAGAACGTATTAAGCTCTCAAGGCCAAAAATTATTTTTAAAAAAGGAGTTGAGGACTGGATTTTCCTTAGTGGGAGGGATTTGAGTGGGAAACTCCTTGATGATTTTCCAAATACTTGAGTTTACACTTACCATATTGATGTGCCATATATATATATATATAAATGCATTTTTTATGTTTCTGATACTATATTTGTGGTGATATAATCGTGTGTCTGTGTCATATAATTGCTCGTCCCATCTCAACACAGGACTTTTAGTCCCATGGAGTTGGGACTTATTGTCTACAATAATAAAACAAATACTTTTAACCGATGGTGTAAAGTCAATAAATTAGAACTAAATATTTAAGTCCATCAGAGATTTAGGAGTTGTTTTGGACTATAAACTGACATACAACGAGCATATAGATAATACAGTCAATAAATCACTGAAATTACTCGGCTTCATTAACAGAATATCCTCTGATTTTACTCATGTCCGTACAATCAAAACTCTTCATTGCTCGACTGTTCGCCCTCTTCTAGAATATGCCTCCTAGAATAGTGGGCTGGTCTCCGTTCTATGTCAATCGCATAAATCACATTGAATCAGTCCAACATCGCTCGCTTCGAAAAGTAGCGTGGATGCTCGGACTAGAGAGAGGTAATTATTCTTATGCTGAAATAGAGTCAATGTTAAATATTTCTAGTCTACAAAAACGTAGAACTAATATTGACTCCATATATATGTTCGGCATACTAAATGGTAAAATCGATGTTTCATCATTACTGGGACAAGTCAAATTCAATATTCCGACTCGTAGATTGAGAAACAATGAAGTACTGTTCATCGATCAGCATAGAACAAGCTGTGGCCTTGATTCTCTTGTCGTATTGTTAACTCGAGACAAGATCATCTGAACCTCTTTGGTTTAAGTTTACGAGGATTTAAACGAGCACTAAATAAATAGTCCAGATCTTGTCTCGATGTCCCTTATGTTTGTCAATGCTTCTTTCTTTTTTTAAAAAATGTTTTAAACTATTCTTTTATTGTAATATTTAAACCTTATAAATTGTATACACGGACAATTAATAAATAAATAAATAAATAATTAAAGGGTCTCAGAGATAAAGGCCGATAAAGATATTGAAAGGAGGGTGAGTGCCGGGAACAGGGTGAACGGTGCACTTAAATCTACTTTGGCAAACAAATGTTTATATCGCAGGAAGCTAAACTAGCAGTTCACAACGGAGTTCTAGTGCCAACTCTAATGTATGGGAGCGAAGTATGGAATTGGAAAAATAATGATGAAAGTAGGCTGAATGCTGTCGAAATGCGATCCCTCAGGCGAATGTGTGGTAAAACGATGTATGACAGGTGCACAAATGTCGAGATCCGTGAAGTGTGTAAGGCTGAGACACGCATTATTGACAGAATCAAGAAAGGGGTGCTGCGTTGGTTTGGACATGTAGAGCGAGTGGACAGCGAAAGAATGGCTAAAAGGATCTACGATGCAAATGCTGATGGATGCAGAAAACGAGGAAGACCGAGAAGGACATGGCACGATCGAGTCCATCAAATACTTGAAGATGGACATATCGAAAGTGGGAATAATCGGCGTGCGTGCATGAGAAGATGTATGAATGTAGAGGAAGCGAGGTCTGTATGCCAAGATTATGGCGTTCTATCCTCTCTGCCTGCCCCTACGGGGAAACGGCGTGATGGTTTGTTGTTGTCTCCGAGATGGTTTAGTCATGTAGAAAGAATGGAAAAACAGGAGAACACGCCAAGAATGAGCTACCCTTCGAATAAATAAATACCTCGACTTGCGATGAGCGCCCCTTGAGCAGGGCCCACAGGATGTCCGCAGCCTGTTCGCAGTCAGCTTCCTCTGGCGACCTGCGGTCCGTCTCCCGAGACCCGCAATCTGCTCCGAGCGCACCGACAGCGGCCTCTCGCCGTCCACAGGCAGCGTCGCCGGCGAGCGGGTCTTCCTCTTGCCACGTGGCGGCTTCTTCAAAGAGATGATAGACAATCAATTCAGCAATGAAATAAAAATTTCGGTCGTGGATTCTTGTTATTTTTTACACGCAAACCTGTATTTTTATCGGCCTGCAAAAGAGAATTGAACAGAGATCACTACATCTCACTGTGTGAGGTTGGCGGTTCCCAATATTTTTAAAAATTAAATACAAAAAGTCTTCTTACACGCGGTAAAAAATGTAGTCAATTGATTGATCGCACACACACGTGCAATGATTTCACATGAATTAAAGAGCAACGACCGATGAAGCAAGTCATCATTTCACAAACATAGAAAGGATTGAAAGTGTTAAACGAATATTTTTAAAATACTTAGATTATAAAAACAATAAAACGCTTTGCACTTACAGCCAATCTGCCAAACAAAATTGATTTTTTACCCTTGAAAATAGACGCACTGTATCTGAATTTATTTTTAAAAAAATATTAAATATAAAGTAGACTCTTTTAACCTACTCTCCAAAATTAATCTCAACGTCCCCTTTCGCGTGACAAGAAATAAGTATTTATTCCATCTGCCAGTCTGTAGCACTAACTATGCACAACACTCTTTCCTCTATCGTTTTTGCTCTAACTGTAATGCTTTTTTTTCATCAATTGATATATTTTACATACCCCTTTATTTATTTTAAAATAAATAAAGAATTATTGTTTCTGGCTGCGATACGATCCCGCTTACTATTTAACGATGCACCCTTCTGAACACTTACTCCCACACTAATACACATAAACACACATCTACACTTACTATCATACAAATACACATAAACACACCCTTTTGTTGTAACAAAATTTAATAATATGTATGATTTTTTATTTCGAAACTTTGCTGGTCTGTCTTTAAACTGTATTTTTTTTAAAAAATGTTATTATGTCATTGTCGACTGTTTGTTACTTTAAAATAAATAAATAAATATTGAATACAATACAACATGAAAACGTCCTGCAGTACATTCACGCTATGGAGACACGGATAACATAAGAACGTGGCCCATAAAGAGACAACACGCCCAGTCAGCCTGAAGAGTCAGCCCAAGCAAGTCAGCCCAAAGAGTCAGCTTAACCAAGTCAGCTCATGTTTGAGTATATTCAAATGCTTGCACACTGGCTGGATTTCCTCCCTGGGCACCCTCTCTCATCCGCATAATAAAGGTTTCAGCTCCTTTACTTCACAAATGTCAACAGATAGAAGAGTTGAGGAAATGTGGATGTTTAAACGTGGGCTGAATGGAGAATGTTATACAGGGTTTAAAGTGACAACTTAAACCAGCAAATGACAGGTTATAAGCCCTTTAAATGCCTAGACTTCCATATTCCCTTCTCAATAATGTTTTCCTTCTCTGTTGCAATAAATTTAACAGTATGCAGCCCAAAAACAGTCAGTTCGATTCCTCATTGCCGTTACTCTCGCGCTCCACAACAAAGTTACGTACTCACCGTTTGTAAATACACCTTGGAACACCAACATCGTGTTTTCTGTCAATCTCCAACTGGGATAGGAGCTCCAACCACCCAACAACAACCTAAATCCTAAGCATCGAAGCAATCAGCGAACGTTTATCGAAACCAAGATATCTGATTGAATGTTTCACGCGAAAAATATTCTCACCCCCAAGTTCATTGGTAAGTTCTTCTAAGCAGGCTTCATTACGGCGCGCCATTTTGTCACACACGCCCATCTTGAGACCGCCAGATGGATGGAGGTCTCCAACTTTGGGATTTATATCTGAAAATGAAAAAATGATTAAGTCTTTAATATGAATGATTAAACTGGTTGTTTTTTTGTACGTTGATGACGCCATGCTTCTTGCTAGCAAGTCTCAAGTCTCAACAGCACTTATTTGTATTGAGGTTAGTGGCAACAGTATGTGGGGTTCAAAGACCATTGATTGACGTCCTGCAGTACATACACGCCATAAAGCTATGAAGAACAAAGAAATGTGGCATATAAAAAGACAAAAGGGCCTGGTAATGCCCTGAAAGCCAAAACAGTCAGCCCAAAAAGTCAGCCCAACAAGTCAGCATAATGCAGGCACTCAGATTCAGAATGTCGTGCAGCCAGTTCAACTCGTCATTCCCGCATCACTTGCGCGTCATAATTCAATTTATTATTTATTCGCCATGTAATAAATATTCAACAATATTGAGTTTGTCCAAATTTTTTAAGACAAGGACTGGATTCAACTCCCTGGGGAGTTGTTAACATTAACATATTACAACAGAGATGAAGAACATTTTAGAGGAGGTAATATAGAAGTCTAGGCATCTACAGGGCTTATGACCTGTCAATGGCTGGTTTAAGTGGCCACTTTACACACTGTGTAACATTTACCATTCTGCACCTATTTGAACATCTATAATCCTTCAATTCTTTCATCTGTTGATGTTTGTAAAGTTAAAGAGCTGAAACCTTTATTTATGCGGGTGAGATTCATCTAATTGAATTATTTTTGAAAGAATTGAAGAATTACAGATGTTCAAATAGGTGCAGAATGGTAAATGTTACACAGTGTGTAAAGTGGCCACTTAAACCAGCCATTGACAGGTCATAAGCCTTGTAGATGCCTAGACTTCTATATTACCTTTTCTTAAATGTTCTTCATCTCTGTTGTAATATGTCAATATAAAAATGTTCAAAGATGCCTACAAACATGGTCCGTACTGTGTTATTTACTATGGGTACCTACTTCACATTTACGCATATTATATTTAACCTTAAAATCTTAGCTTCACTAAAAATTTAGTATCAAAGACGCCACTAGTATGCAGAGTCGATCGGTCACAACCCCAACATATGAGAAGGATTAGGAATGGAAGCATCTTATCTTACCTTCGTTCTTGGTGGACTTGCTGTGGTCCGACTGGTCATTTGCAAGCGGCACACAAGGACAAGCCCCATGATAGAGCTCAACACTGGTGGTTGGTGGAAACAAAGCCTATGATGCGGCATACGTTTAACAAAATAAACGCGCGATTTACGACACGAGGTCTTAATGTTGCTATTCGAAGGATACTAAGGCGGGAAGTGAACAGTGGTTGTGGGTATAAAGGATAAAGACGTTGTGACAAAACTTGAACAATCCATTGACCACGTTTCATTACATTGACCGCATTTCAAATAAAGCGTCTAAAATCTGTGGATTTATTTTGCGAATATCTAAGGCATTCGATAGCCCGAAAATTCGAATCACATTGAATAAATCATTTGTTCGTAGTTTGCTTGAATTCAATTATTTAATATAGTCTCCCAATTCATATAACGCGGATTGAATCAATGCAACGTAATTTTTTAAAATCGTTACTATTTAGAATCAGATCAAATACTTTCATCATCAACTATTATGATCGTCTAGAGTACTTTCATATCTTTAGTTTGGAATTCAGAAGGATTTTGGCTGGTTTGATATTCTTGCCCAAATTGATATCTAACTGTATACATGCTCATGATATCTTGGCTCAGATAAATCTTAATGTACCTCGCCGTAACTTGCGCACGAATCCTGTCTTTGCTGTGGGAAATTATAATTTTTTCCCCTCTGCCAAGGACTCTAAGAACAGTGCACGAAATCTCACTAAACGTTACTGTCGGTGTGTTCTTACAGCAAGGGCAAGTATTCAAGAAGCAAGCGGTGTTGTCACTCCTGATTTGCTTGCCATGTCCGCCTAGATTATGCCATAATTATACCTTTGTAAATTTAAAATTGTTTAGATTAATAATGCCAATCTGTTGTAATTTGCAACCAAAATGAAAATAATGCAATATGTAACTGCAAAATCCACGAACCAGCTAAACCGCAATTCTTTAATGTATCTTACCAACATCGCACGGTAAGAAATTCATGTCCACTCGAATCCTTAGCGGCTTCCTAATAAGCGTACTCGGGCAGCGAACTTCCTTTATTCCTGATATTTGACTTTGCATCTTTTGTCGCTTGGCTTCTATCTTCCTTATTTCTGAAACAAACACGTCGCTTAGTCCAACCGTTCGTCAGTCAACTGAAGTTGTAACAATTCGCCGTCCCTCTATGAATGTTCGTAAATATCCGACGCGTTGTCCGTTCGGGATATTCCGGAATCCACCCGAAGTGGCTTTGCAAATAGCAGATGTGCCGGATGACGGTACGCGCTATCCACCTCAGTAAGAACGCAACGTATAAAAACAACGTTTATGTTGAGTGATGTTAGCAGGCGCCACTCAGGGGCAAGTTACAAAATTAAACACTTCTTATTAATAACGAGTGCCTGAGCAATTCTGAAACACCCAAAAAGAAAGAGTATTTCAGAGTCAAACTGAAGCAACACAAATAGATAAGGCGTCGGGTATTTACGAATATGCTCCTTGGGCCTCGATTACGATAGAAAGATAAAGACGTCATACCTTCACCTTGACGGTATAGTTGAAGATAAATTCCCTCTAGCGATTAAAAAGATATACTACCGACCCCCCACCTTCAAGTTTTGGGTAGGTACATCGATAGGAATCAAGGGGAAGCGTACGTGAAACGTACGTCGCGGTACACATGTCTTCGCTCTAAAATGACATAGCTTCAGTATGACGTCATAGTTCAAGATAAAAGTCTCCCGACCGACTATAAAGGTACACTACCGATACCCCCACCATCAAGTTTTGATGTAAGTACATCGGTTTATACCGACGGGTCTAGAACCCCTCGATACATTTATCTACGCATTAAAAGTGTAAAAAATTTTGTTCCACCGAGCAATTTTTCCTTAAATTGATTTATTAACATATTTAATCGTTTTGAGTTTGGCACTTTTTTTCTTAAAAGCCTATTCAAAATATGAGAGAGAAATAAGTAAACTTTGAAGTCATAACTGTCACTTTAATAAAACGAACGCCTGAATGTGAAAATAATGTCTCTAGATTATGTCCTATTAACAAATAAAAGTATCTAGGCGATAGAAAGTTACTACTCTAAAAAAATAATTTAGTTATTATATTTTTTCCATCTGTTTCACTATCTTTCCGAGTGTATGTATCGAGACGTTATAGGAGCCGGCTTTGTAGTCGATCGATAGATACATACAGACGATAGTTAAGCGTACCGTAAGGGTGATTTCCAAAAGTCATGCAAAATTCATGTTCAAGCGAGAATTTTTGCTTGAATTGGGATTTATTGGAGTTTATAATCGCTTTGAAGTAAGCACTTTTTATTACACAAGCATATTTAAAATATAAATGTGAAATATTTTAAATGTTAATGACGTAAGGAACGCGGAGTAATTGTTTGCGATCATCCCATTGGCTTGCTTTGATCATATGATGTGGATATGGCAAGCAGGTAGAACATACCGAGGTAAGATACAGACAGTACAGAAGTTAAATATACCGTCTCGATATATACAGATGAAGATAGCGTTCATAATCGAGGCACTGGACTGTCATCCGAAGCGTAAGACTGATCACCAGGTGTTTGAAATACGTTGCATTCGGTATAAAAATAAAGTACCCTTTCCACCATCAGGTGCAAACAAGGATATATCCGTAAAAAATCTAGGAGTACTAATGGATGAACATCTCTGCTGGCGAGCTCATACTAATGAATTAAGCCGCAAAATATTTTTCAGTCTACACTCACTTGGAAGGTTGCTAAAATTCTTACCCATTAGTACTAAATGCACCCTCGTACAAGCATTACTACTACCCATTCTAGATTACGCTGATGTTTCCATGACTGATTTAAGCTGAACTCGATAAACTTGAACGACTTCAGAATACATGCATAAGGTACATTTTTGGTCTTAGGAAATACGACCACATTTCTGATTATCGTAGGCAACTGAAATGGCTCAAAATCAGACAGCGGAGAGACTATCACTCCCTCTCACTTCTGTTCAATGTACTTCATAGTCCTAACGCTCCTATATACCTGCGTGAAAAATTTCAACGCTTATCAGTTCATGGTTTACCTCTTCGTTCTCATTCTCAAGGCACTCTCTTAGTACCCATACACAATTCCTCTTTCTTCTCTAACTCATATAGTGTCCATGCGGCTCGACTGTGGAATCATCTCCCATCCACCATCAAAGATGTTACTACATTATCTCTGTTTAAATCACGTCTGAAGAAACATCTCCTTTCTCTTCCTTAATCTCTCCTCCTTTCCTTTTTCCTCTTTCCGCTTTTTTCCTTTTCCCCATTGAGTAATAGTTTTAATTTAATGTAATTTATAAACAAATACGTTTATTTCTATTTTTATATATTTTTAACTTTTTAATCTTTTTTTTCTCTATTGAATATGTTCTGTAACTTGAATTATAAAAATAAAACTTTTATTTTATTGGTTGGTTGGAAGAAATTGCCATTTGGCAATAAGCCCGCCAATGTACAAATAACATTATGTACAAAAAGTTAAATAAATAAATAAATATGATTTTGAATGGGTAAAAATTTCTCCGTCGAAATTCTTTCCTCGCGTTCTTTCGAACCGTCGACCTGTGCACCGAGTTGGAAGGCAAATGATGGACGTTTTGACACGAGGCATGTTTATCCAGTACCCACCTCTCTCCATGTTACTCCGGATGCTCAAGACCTTCTTGTGCAGGCGCCGGGTACCGTCTTGCCACAGCCGCTTAGTGCGTCCTCTGTCGGCGATGGATATGATGCTCGGACCGAGTTTGGCCTCTTGAAGCTTTAGCATTTCCTCTAACTCCTGAAAATGGCGACCATAATTAGCACAATTGAGTATTGGATTGAGTATTTTTGATAAATGATCACAAAGCTCTCAATACTGTTACGCCCTTTGTGAGGAGTGTGAAAAATGAACTATTTTTTTTTAAATAAAAGAATGTCAACGCTCAATGTATCAACAGATTTCAAAGATTTACAAAAAAAACTAAAACTTAATTATAAAGAAAATTAAATGGTGCCTTCATTGGTTGACAGCTACGCTCTGTGCATTGTAGTGATACAATACAAAACGTGAGCCAAAAAAATAAATG
The DNA here is from genome assembly GCF_059751315.1 of Micrasema longulum. Taxonomy (NCBI): domain Eukaryota; kingdom Metazoa; phylum Arthropoda; class Insecta; order Trichoptera; family Brachycentridae; genus Micrasema; species Micrasema longulum. The sequence continues at coordinate 53,862 of NW_028277306.1, forward strand.
CAGATCAAATCCATCTCAAAACATACGCTATTCACCAGCGTCGTCAACCAGTAAAGATGATAATCTCTCCAAAATGTGGACAGTAATTACGTCCGACCTTCCCACAAGATGAGTGAAGAATCAAGATAAAAATATAGGATTCAAAATTTAAATAGTCTCGGAGCCTCGGAGAGAAAATATGTAGCCTAGGTAATTGCAAAATAACAAAGGCATTTTCTCGAAATTACAATTTTATTCTTACAAGCAAAAATTGTAAAGTTTTGTGCGTTACCTAGCTAAATATAAAATCTAGAAGACCAGATTACAAATGATTTGGAAATTAAACGAAAATGAAAACAAATATTAAATATTTGATTCTTGACACCACTCATCCACGTTAAGTTCTTTGAAATCTTCTTTGTAGACATTCTTTTTTTTTCTGTTTCAAATGGCCGGAGTATTATGTGAAAGGTTCCAGTTTTAAAGGGTACATCCGGCCAACATCTTAGCGTAAACCATGGCTGTCCGCGTCATTCCTCTAAATAAAACCTCGACCGATCTTATTGTCGTCGATTCGGCGTCGGGTTAAATAATTCAGATTTTATATGTAAAAATTTACGTTAATTTTCAAAATTTAGACAGATGTAATGATGATCCATTATAAAGATGATAATATACCAAATATTTTAAATATATAAAAAAATAAAATGGGGTATTTAAGAAGCCTATAATTATGGACCAAAATACATCATTAGATTCTGTGTTCTGGCAAATTGAAACGACAATACGATTACAAATTCAATTACATAGTACTTACATGCCGCAAAGCGATGTTCCCATGATATAAAAGAACTACATGTTAGATTTTGTTACGTTACACGTTTATTCCGCTTGTCACGGGCGGTCTTTGCTTTTTTAAAAATGCACGGTCTGACGCGGTATTGCCATGCTTGAATTTTAACGTACCAAAAATATCATTTGGACCCGTGCTTAATTACGCGCTGCTTAAATGGAGCAGGATGAAATATAATCGTTACAATACACAATATCTTTCGGTATTCGGCCATCTTCCATTCGACTCACATGCCCGAGCCATCGCATGCGTCTTTCTTTTAAGATCGCCATTGCCGAAGACATCTGAGTACGGGCTAGTATATCTGCATTTGTAACTTTGTTCTGTCACGTCACGCCAAAAATACGCCGCAAACATCGCAAATGAAAAGCGTTGATTTTCCTTTCGTGGTGTATAAACAAAAAAATACTTTTCTCTGTGAAGATTGCCTATAGCTTGATCAATTGATGGATAATCACCTTGTCTCGACACTCCAGCTCGTAGGCTTCTAGGGTCGCCAGCACGGAGACGTCCATGGCCCGAGTCAACCACTCCCTGCGTGCGCGCTGTCTCTGCACAGAAAGCACGGCCCCCCAGTGAACGGCCACTTCAGGAGGACCTGCATAAAAACACTCTCCAAATATTAAATATGCATTAATTTAAGGTAGTCATACGACGTGGGACTGGGCGAGCCACGTGGAACGCGGCGACCGGCAGGAGGCCAAAGGTAGGAGGTCAAAGGAGGTCTAAAGAAGTCAAAGGCTCCGACGGCACTCAGATTCAATGTAGAGGTAAATGAGGGTATTTGAAGCAAACTTATAAATCTCCGCCGAAAACGAAAAAAAAGTTATTGATGCCAAAATAAACTATACATAAAAACCTACCTATTTAAATTATAGCGTAATTCAAAACCGCCTCTAAATCTTGCAAAAACAGACTTCAATTATACTACTTGACACCGAAAACTTAGCGTTCTCCATTGAGTCGGTGAAGCATAATTACAAATCTAAATTTCTAAGATGCTTCTAATGCCCTCAAATGCAGTTCTGAGTTCAAGGTGCAAATTAAATGATTATTGGGATAATTAAATGCTAAGTGGGGTACGAATGTGACGCCTAACCAATTTTTTTCAATTTTTCAATCAGTGAGTATATTTTTTTTACTTACTCAGTAGATGTCGCTACTCTGCTAGTCGTGTGACGTGGACGTGGGCGGAGTCACGTGGAACGCGGCGACCGGCAGGAGGCCGAAGGTAAATCATTCCGACGGCACTCAGATTCAGCGCTTAAAAGCGTTATGACGTATTTCTTTGCAACAAACTCCACCCCTACAAATTGTAGGTGATTGTAGGCTACAAGCATCATATTTTCTTTACTTACTCGGCAGATGTCGCTACTGTGCTAGTTATGTGACGTGGGAGTGGGCGGAGCCGCGTGGAACGTGGCGACCGACAGGAGGCCGAAAGTAAATCATTCCGACGGCACTCAGATTCAGTCCTCCCTAGCGATATGATGTATTTCTTTACAATAAACTTAATCAAAACTGTTAAGTACTGAATGTATATTCTCTACACTGGCAACTCATATAACACTGTAAACATCCCGTTCCTACCCAAATCCTTCCTATTTCAAATTCTTGTTCTTCTACCGTCCTGTGAGCAAGTCCCGTGTGAATAGTTGTCTCTTTGATAAATCTTTATCATATCCTGCGTCACGATATTTCGTACATAGTGAAGTAAAGTGTTATATAAACAGCTAAATTATACAGTTCATCATCATTTACACGATACCGGTATCCGTGCTACAGCAATAGTGAGAACTTTAAAAGTGAGTAACAATTCCCATACAGTCCACTTAATTATAATTCCCTCTGTCATCAGTGTACAATACATAAAAGGCATTGAGCTGACCAAACAAATAGAAACACCGTATTTTCATTACTTACTCAGTAGATGTCGTTAGTCACACGATGTGGAAGTGGGCGGAGCCACGTGGAACGTGGCGACAAGTTATATCCATCTTTAATTTTCACTCTCGTCTAGCAATACGCGTCGTCTTTGCTAGTGGCAATAAGTCCACCATTTAACTATGTTTACATTTGTTGTTACTTTTTAATGTACGACATTATGTTTATGGACAATATGATATTATTAACATATTACAACAGAGATGAAGAACATTTAAGAAAAGGTAATATAGAAGTCTAGGCATCTACAGGGCTTATGACCTGTCAATGGCTGGTTTAAGTGGCCACTTTACACACTGTGTAACATTCACCATTCTGCCTATATTTGAACATCTATATTCCTTCAATTCTTTCATCTGTTGATGTTTAAACCAGCCATTGACAGGTCATAAGCCCTGTAGATGCCTAGACTTCTATATTACCTTTTCTTAAATGTTCTTCATCTCTGTTGTAAATTGTTATATAAACAGCTCCCCAGGGAGTTGAATCCAGTCCTTGTCTACAAAAATTTGGACAAACTCAAAATATTGTTAATGTGATATTATGTTTAGTAAAAATTTGTTATGATTATACAAACCAAATTTAACATCTCGCAATAGAAGTATTTCAGGAATTTCTTTGCATTTTCTATGAATTTTGTAGTCTGGTTCATAGGCGTCCGTCTGGGCAGACGACTCTCTGAAAATAAAGTTTTAAATTATTTGAGTCACCAACATTTTGGGTGCGCACTAGTGACCGATTGAAAAACGATTTCGACCGAATTTCGGTTTCTGTTCTAAACCTAATTTAAATTCTGTTCTAAACGCATTTTTACCACTGGCAACACCGCGCAAGACACACCGGAACTGCCCGACGTCGGCACGATCAGAGTTCGCCAGAATCAGCGTGTGCCCGGTCAGCTTCGATTAAGTTGGCTTTTGCTCTCTCTTTCTAAAACTTACAAACACTTATACTATGTTAATTCGTGTCACGGTTAAATCATTCAGTGCTGTACTTAATTAAATCACATCTTTGTGTATCTTGTATTCATCATACTATCTATTAAATCTCAGTACAGTTCATTTAATTTCACCTTGCAACAAAACTGCGGTAAGTTAAACCAACCATTTCATGTTAACAAAAGATTTCACTACATAATTGATATCACGTCGGGGTCACCAATGAAATGAAAGTGCAACAAATTTAAATCTAAACGAATCCCTAGGGAGGAATCCCAGCCAGTCTACAAATATTTGGACATACTCAAAACATTGTTGAATTAACTAACTAATAAAAGAAGATGTATGAAAATTCAAAAATTATTTTCAGGCGTTGCCTAGTAGGTGAATCTGTTCAACAGGATGAATCTCACCCGCATGATAAAGGCTTCAGCTCTTCAGTCCAGTTTATTGCCGAATAAATCGTAAACTAGTTGAAGACTAGTAATTAATGGTAGACTCTTTTAACCTACTCTCCAAAATTAATCTCAATGTCCCCTTTCGCGTGATAAGAAATAAGTATTTATTCCATCTGCCAGTCTGTAGCGCTAACTACGCACAACACTCTTTCCTCTATCGTTTTTGCTCTGACTATAATGCTTTTTTTTCATCTTTTGATATATTTTACATACCCCTTAATTTATTTAAAAATAAATTAAGACTTTTTTTTTCTGGCTGCGATACGATCCCACTTACTATTTATTTAAAATAAATCGACGTTTATTGTAAGTCATAGTATTATAATGATCTATCATTTTTCAGATCTGACCCAAGTGAAAGAAAACAATTGATTCAAATAAATAATTCCATGTCTTCTTAAATCACTGTTACTTCTGGAGTACCTCAAGGAGCCCACCTTGCTCCATTATAATTTTATATTTATATAAATGATTTTATCAATGTTTTTCAACATCCAAAATTCTGGCTTTTTGCTGATGACAATAAGATATTTAAACTTACGCCTTATTTTCCACACGATATTGTTTTAATGAATCTCGCGACATAAATCGTCTTCAACTTAACATTGACAAATGTTGATAAATTACCTGGTCCATGAAGAAGTATAGAAATTGAAAAAATAATGTTTTCAGGCGTTGCCTAGTCTAGTATGTAGGTGAAATAATTCAATTAGATGAATCTCACCCGCATAAATAAAGGTTTCAGCTCTTTAACTTGACAAACATCAACAGATGAAAGAATTGAAGGAAAAGAGATCAATTCTTATTTATATTTTAAATAGGCTTCTGTGATATAAAGTGCCCACTTCAAAGCGATTATAAACTCCAATAAATCCCAATTCAAGCAAAAAATGCTGGCTGGAACATGATTTTAGTATGACTTTTGACAATTACCAAGACGGTATGCTTAACGATCGTCTGTGTTTATCAACTGAGCGATTTCAAAGCCGCTCTCGATACGTACACACGGAAAGATAGTAAAACAAATGGAGATCTGAAAGAGCTTGTTGATAAATTACCTGATCCATGAAGAAGTATAGAAATTGAAAAAATAATATTTTCAGGCGTTGCCTAGTCTAGTATGTAGGTGAAATAATTCAATTAGACGAATCTCACGCGCATAAATAAAGGTTTCAGCTCTTTTACTTCACAAACATCAACAGATGAAAGAATTGAAGGAATATAGATGTTCAAATATGGGCAGAATGGTGAATGTTACACAGTGTGTAAAGTGGCCACTTAAACCAGCCATTGACAGATCATTAGCCCTGTAGATGCCTGGACTTCTATATTACCTTCTCTTAAATGTTCTTCATCTCTGTTGTAATACGTTAATATGGACAGCTCCCCAGGGAGTTGAATCCAGTCCTTGTCTACAGAAATCTGGACAAACTCAAAATATTGTTGATAAATTACCTGGTCCATGAAGAAGTATAGAAATTGAAACAATAATATTTTCAGGCGTTGCCTAGTCTAGTATGTAGGTGAAATAATTCAATCAAATGAATCTCATCCGCATAAATAAAGGTTTCAGCTCTTTAACTTCACAAACATCAACAGATGAAAGAATTGAAGGAATATAGATGTTCAAATATAGGCAGAATGGTGAATGTTACACAGTGTGTAAAGTGGCCACTTAAACCAGCCATTGACAGATCATTAGCCCTGTAGATGCCTGGACTTCTATATTACCTTCTCTTAAATGTTCTTAATCTCTGTTGTAATATATTCATTGACAAATGTAAAATAAAATCTTTCTCATGACGAAAAAAACCTATACAATTCAACTACAAACAAATAAATACTACGTCTTCCTCTTTTTCTGCATCCATCAACATCCGCATTGTTAATATTCTTAGCCGTTCTTACGCTGTCCATTTGCTCCACATGTCCAAACCGGCGCAGAGCGCCTTTCTTGATTTTGTCGATAGTGCTTGTCTCAGCCTTGTATAATGTACGGATCCCAACATGTGTGCATCTATCGTACATAGTTTTACCACACATTCGCCTGAGAGATCGCATTTCAACAGCAATCAGCCTACTTTCATCCCTGTTTTTCCAAGTCCATACTTTTAAAATTATTTCTATACGTCGTATTATCGTGACGTCAAAGGTGTCGCTTCTGTGTCAGTTCTTCTAATTGGTTCTTTCACGGTAAGCAAACCGGACATCCTTCACAGCTCTCATATCATTGGCTGGTTCATACGAACCAGCGACGCCATTCAAAGTAGGGCGTTTTTATTATTTTTTTCGTACATTTTCAAGAAACTTTGCCGTACAAAATGCCCCAATTTCTACCGCGCGCCAGAAATAATTTTTTGTATCCAATTTCACCTGCACTCCGTCTGCACGCCGACGGTCCGCGGCCCCTCGGGGCGCTCCGGCGGCGGCGGGGCCGCCGGAGGCGGGTCCGCGCGCGCGGCGGCGCCGGGGGCGGCGGGCGCGGCCCAGTACAGCGTCCTGAGCGGGCCCTCGATGGGGGGCGCGGGGGCCGGCCGCCGGTCGCGCAGCGCCGCGTAGCTGGTGTCCACGTGGCGCGGCAGGCGCGCGTTCGGGTAGCACGCTGGAACGAATGGAACATTTGGAGCAAGGAAGGAAATCTTTCGGGGCGCTATTCTGTATCTATCTAGTAAATTAAAAAAATCCATTGACGACGGCTTTGCTTTGCTTCATATCTGGCTACACCTTCGAATCTAATTCGTTTTATCAGTTCTAAAACAATTTTGTTTGAAAATTATGTGGGTATGCATTGTTCAAGTATTGTCACAACTTCCACAGCCACTGTTCACTTCCCACCTCAGTGTCCTTTAAACACCCGCCACATTTATTTATTTATTTATTTAGTATTCCGCAGTTTTAAAATGTACAGAGTTTATTTGTTTCAGGTCCCGACTAGCTAGGAAATTCCTGTGTTTAGGAAGGACCTTATTTTTTTCATGTGTTTTTTTTTATTTTTAATTTCATTTAATGATGCTTAATAAATTCAAAGAATAATAATAACATTATAAAAAATCAATATAAATTTAAATGAGAAAACATGCAAGTAATAATAATAAAAATTGAATCATAAAAATAGATTAGAAAATATGCCATTAATAGTAAATAAATGAGACACAATTATTATAAATATAAAACATACCGATAATAATAAAAATTGAACCACAAATACACATTATAATATATAAAATGAGTAATTAAGAAATTAAACAAAAATATAAATTGGAAAACATACCGATAATAATAAAAATTGAAGAACAAAAATAAATTACAGAATATACCATTTATATTTTTTTAAAACAACATTACATTAAGACGTCGTGTCGTACTTTGCGCGTTTATTTCGTTGAATGTGTGCTGCATTATAAATTTTTGTTTCCACCGACCATCAGTGTTGAGCTCCAGATCGGGGCCTGCCTTCGCGTTAGTGCCGCTAATGCAAAAATAACACTAAACTAAAGATGAATAATTAAAATAGGTGTTTTTTAGGCGTCGTATAGTCGGCATTTTGTTTTTACGAAAATAAAGTTTATTGGCATACTCACATATTTGAACTGCATTAAACTTTTTGCTCTCACTGAACATCGTCTCAAACACAGGTCGGATGGTCTAAAAATTAAGAAAAATAATCAGTAAACAGCGACAGATTTATCTAATTATTAACATATATTTATTCTTGGAAGCAGGATCACCTCGGCATATCGTACATATCGAGACGGTATACTTAACTTCTGTACTATCTGTATCTACCTCGGTATGTTCTACCTACTAGTCATCTCGACTTCATATGATCGAAACAAACCAATGAATGACCGCAAAAAATAGTCCGCATTCCTTACTTCATTAAAATTGAAAACAGTTTTTATTTATATTTTAAATAGGCTTCTGTGATATAAAGTGCCCACTTCAAAGCGATTATAAACTCCAATAAATCCCAATTCAAGCAACAAATGCTGGCTGGAACATGATTTTAGTATGACTTTTGACAATTACCAAGACGGTATGCTTAACGATCGTCTGTTTTTATAAACTGAGCGATTTCAAAGCCGCTCTCGATACGTACACACGGAAAGATAGTAAAACAGGTGGAAAAAATATAAAAACAAAATTTGTTTTTAACAGTGGTAACATTTTACGGCTAGATGCTCTTGTATGTTATCAGGGCAGCATCTAGCCAGTCTATCTACTGCATCTAGCCGCTCGTTTTTAAAACTGAGAGTTATGTCGGAATTTAATTCGGCTTTAAAATTTACTTATTTTTCTTATATTTTTAATGGGCTTTTAAGAAAAAAAGTGTCAACCTCAAAATGATTGAAAATTTTAACAATTCAAAATAAAAGGAAAAATTTCTCGGTGGAAGAAATTTTTTTACACTTTTAATTCGTAGATAAACGAATCGAGGGGTTCTAGACCCGTCGGTCAAACCGATGTACTTACATCAAAACTTGATGGTAGGGGGATCGGTAGAGTATCTCCGTAATCGGTCGGGAGAATTTTACATTCTACTGTGACGTCTTACTGAAGCTATGTCATTTTAGTGCGTAGATATGTGTACCGTGACGTACGTACGCTTCCCCTCGTTTCATATCGATGTACCTACCCAAAATTTGAAGGTGGAGGGTCGGTGGTGTATCTTCGTAATCTCACGCAGTGGGTTCGCGGTTTGCGCGTGCGCAGCGGTCCAGCCTCCGGGAATGTGCGGCAGACGTTTAAATACAAAACGCTTACAACAGTTCAGATCAAATTATTCGTACGATTGATGTTTTTTTAAAGTAAAATAATTGAATTTATACTCACATATTGCGCTGTGGCCATGGCGGATTGTATGGCTTGATGGTCGAAGTCTTTCTTACTCGAAACAATAAAATTTGGATCTAAAAAAACACATGCACATTATTATTTAACATAATTGTTATCCAAATGGATGTGGGAGCGAAAATGAGTAATCTAACTGTCAGTTGCCTTCTGTACGCCGATGGACGCAGTCCTCCTAGCTGACAGCGAAGAGGAACTGCAATCCTCGGTTACAAAGGTTTACGAAGTGTGCAAGGAGAGTGATTTGCTAATGAATGTGCAAAAGTCGAACGTCGTGGTCTTTGAAAGAAATGTAACTATGACTGAATGTAAGATTGTAGTAAATGGAGATAGTTTGAAACAGGTCGAAGAATTTGTATATCTGGATACTAGAGATGGAAATATGGACGAGGATATTGAAAGGAGGGTTAGTGCCGGTAACAGAGTTAATGGTGCCTTAAAGTCTGTCGTAGCAAATAAGTGTCTATCGCAAGAGGCTAAACTAGCAGTTCAAAATGGAGTTCTGGTACCGACCCTAATGTATGGAAGCGAAGCATGGAGTTGGAAAAAAAGGGACGAAAGTAGACTGAATGCTGTTGAAATGCGATCCCTCAGGCGAATGTGCGGAAAAACAATGTATGATAGGTGCCCTAATGTCGAAATTAGAGCAGAATGCAAGGCTGAGTTGAGCATTATCGACAAAATCAAGAAAGGTCTTTTGCGATGGTTCGGTCATGTGGAGCGAATGAATGATGAAAGAACGGCTAAAAAGATTTATGATGCGAATGTGTCCGGTTGTAGAAGTCGAGGAAGGCCGAGAAAGACATGGCATGATCAAGTACAACAAATTCTTGAAAGTGGTCATGTGAAAAGTCGGAATAATCGACGTGCGTGCATGAGAAGATGTATGAATGTGAAGGAAGCAAAGGAAGTGTGCCAGGACAGAGTGGTGTGGCGTTCTATTCTCTCTGCCTACCCCTCCGTGGAAATGGCGTGATGGTTAGTTAGTTAGTTAGTTATCCAAATTATTTTTTTAAATTATTTCTTTGTATATATAATTCTTCTGTACGTGTTCTTTATTTATTTGTTTATATATTTTGTCGATAATGATATAATAACATGAATAAGAAACGCTTTAAAGACAGACCAGCTGAGTTTCAAAAAAAAAATCAAGGGTGTGTATTTTTATAGTAAGTGTTCTGGGCCTCGATTATGATGGGAAGATAAAGACGTCATACCTTCACCTTGACGGTATAGTTGAAGATAAATTCCCTCTAGCGATCACAAAGATATACTGCCGACCCCCCACCTTCAAGTTTTAGGTAGGTACATCGATAGGAATCAAGGGAAAGCGTACGTCACGGTACACATATCTACGCTCTAAAATGACATATCTTCAGTATGACGTTTCAGTTAAAGATAATAGTCTCCCGACCGACTACAAAGGTATAGTACATCGGTTTATACCGACGGGTCTAGAACCCCTCGATACGTTTATCTACGCATTAAAAGTGTCAAAAATATTGTTCCACCGAGCAATTTTTCCTTTAATTATGATTTATTAAAATTTTTAAACGTTTTGAGTTTGGCACTTTTTTTCTTAAAAGCCTATTCAAAATATGAGAGAGAAATAAGGAAATTTTGAAGTCATAACTGTCACTTTAATAAAACGAACGCCTGAATGTGAAAATAATGTCGCTAGATTATGTTCTATTAACAAATAACAGTATCTAGGCGATAGAAAGTTACTACTCTAAAAAAATAATTTAGTTATTATATTTTTTCCATCTGTTTTACTATCTTTCCGAGTGTATGTATCGAGACGTTAAAGGAGCCGGCTTTGTAGTCGATCGGTAGATACATACAGACGATCGTCAAGCGTACCGTCTAGGTGATTTCCAAAAGTCATACAAAATTCATGTTCAAGCGAGCAGTTTTTGCTTGAATTGGGATTTATTGGAGTTTATAATCGCTTTGAATTGAGCACTTTTTATTACAGAAGCCTATTTAAAATATAAATTAGAACTATTTTAAATATTAATGACGTAAGGATCGCGGAGTAATTGTTTGCGCTCATCCCATTGGCTTGTTTCGATCATATGATGTGGATATGGCAAGCAGGTAGAACATACCGAGGTAGATACAGACAGTACAGAAGTTAAGTATAGCGTCTCGATATATACAGATGGAGATAGCGTTCATAATCGAGGCACAGGTGTGTGTAAAGTAAATGCGAGCATCATTAAATAGCAAGTGAGATCGTATCGCAGCCAGAAAGAATGAGTCTTAATTTATTTTTAAATAAATTACGGGGCATGTTAAATATATATATATCAATAGATAAAAGAAAAGCATTATAGTTTGAGTAAGAATATATAGATGAGGGAAAGAGTGTTGTGCGTAGTTAGCGCTACAGACTGGCAGATGGAATAAATACTTATTTTTTGTCACGCGAAGGGGACATTAAGATTAATTATTTTACATAAAACGGTTTTTTTTATGTCATGTTAAATAATAATGTTTTAAAGATAATGTCTGTCAAATTTCCACCACGGCGTTGCTTAATCCGAGAGATCCAATTTTCATCAGATGATCAAAGTAGCGTAAAAAAAACAACACTAAAAAAATGTCCGTTTTGTTTTCTTTGATAATCTGACAGACGGAAAAATAATGTATTTTTAGTAATGCATTTGCTAATTACACATGAAATGTGATCCCACCCTGTTTCTACACTTTTTTTTTTAAGAAAAATAAATATTTGCGTTTTTATGATTTACCCAAATGTTTAATTTTGAGGGCCATTTTCAACGAGTTGTAAATAACTCACTATTAGAAAATGGAATCGAGTCGGGGTAGAGTGGGATTCGAACCGCGAACCTTCGGTCCGTGAGTCCGAGACACTAGCCACAGGACCACAACCCGATTTTTGAAACACAACAACTTTGAAACGACACAACACGGCACGGTTGGATTCAAATCGGGGTTGCGTACTGAGCGACGTCTACAAAGAAACTAATGGGTAAAAACGTAGAACTACTCTTTTAAGAGTAGTTTAGTCGCCTTCTGTTTGATGCGCGTATGCGGTTTCTGTACTATTGTTATTTTTTTTGTCTTTTTGTATCTTTTACTTGATTATGTCACTATCTCGAGCTGTAATTTTGACAGCCAGATACTCACCATAAATATAATCATGTTCCCGATATTTTTTGACGACTCCTTTGCGTATAGCGTTCCTCGTAGACATTTTCGGTGGCGAAGAGTCCGCCAATGTATAGGACGAATCACCGCACGCCTTCAAAACATAATAAAATTAAAATGACACGTTCTGACATAAAAATAGCAAATAACAAAATGTCAGTTCGCCTTAGAAACAGTTACTATGAACGACGGCTTGTTTTAGTGATGTAGTATTTAGCGTTAGCATTGTGAATTTATAATCAATTTTCAATAGCGTTACAACTGCTAAATGACCTTGCAAATTGATTTAAAATATAGGTGGTGTTTTATACTTACATAGCCCCATATTACGCCTGGTATTTTGAACGTAGTTATGCAGAAAGCAGCCAGCCACAGAATAGTGAAACTTAGGTAACAGAACTTTTGTGAAGAGTGACTAATCCTCAGAGTAATAATGCGTAACCTAGAGAGGAGCCCAAACGTAGGAAAACCATTTTATGACTATTGGGTATTTATTTAGCTACAGTTCGCAGCAAAACAATGGCCGTACTCAGGTCGAGAATCGACAAATATATAATTATTTGCATTGTAAATACATTTAAATATGTACCAGTATTGCAGGGTTATTCCAATTTATTTTTCCATAATATGCCTGTATTTATTTTATAAAACTGAAAATACACGTGTGTGTTTATTTATTTATGAATTTATTCATTCTATTCATAATATATTTACGTTACATTTATTGAGACATAATCCCAATTCCGTGGAACCAAAGTCCCGTGTTGAGTTTGTTTGTTTGTCCGTCACATCTCCGAGACGGCGAGTCGTAGCGGCCTGAAATTTGGACACGTCATTTTAGACGCGATTTCAAGATTGAGGTTGCTAATTTTTAGTAAAATTTGAATCGACCTCTACTCGGTAAAGATTCAAACTTTATATGGATGCCTAGTGCGGCCTTGACATATTTCCCGTAACCGACTGTCATTATCAACAGTAAACATACTTTGATTCACAAATTTATCCCCTAAAAGGAAAAATAGTATCTAAAGTATGGGTGGCCAGCCTTTTCAGCAGCCGGGCCAGATTTTGGCCGTACAACAAAATTTCTTCTGTTATTCAATGCAAATGGGAAATATGTATATTTTTTAAAAAGATGTAACAAAAATGAGAGTCAAACATATTTATTAGATTAGAGTTACAATACAAAAAATAGCAATCAACAAAATTATCATAAAAAATAAACAAAATATGGTAAATTTTATATATTGTAGACATGTAAGATTATAGCAAATAGAGACAGATTAAAGCAGGTTGAAGAATTTGTATATTTATGAAGTATGTTTATAAAAGACGGAAATGTGGATAAGAACAATGAGAGAACGGTTAGTGCCGGAAACAAAATTAATGGTGCCTTAAAATCGATAGTGGCAAATAAGAACTTATCGAAAGAAGCAAAATTGGCAGTACATAACGGAGTTCTGGTACCCTTATGTATGGTAGTGAAACGTGGTGTTGAAAAAAGAAGGATGAAAGTAGACTGAATGTTGTCGAAATGCGATCTCTCAGGCGATGTGTGGTGAGATTATGTATGATAGGTGTACAAATGTCGAAATTAGAGCAGAGCGCAAGGCTGAGATAAGCATTATCGACACAATTAAGAAAGGGCTCTTACGATAATTTGGTCGCGTGGAGCGAACGAGCGATGAAAGAACGGCTAAAATATGTTATAATGCAGGCGTGCCTGGACGTAGAAGCCGAGGAAGGCCGGGAAAGACGTGGCCGAGAAAGATACTTCCATAATATTGGATATGATACAAACTTTTAATGTTCTTTTGGTGGTTTTATGTACACCATTAAATCGCCCTTGAGGTATATTTATACGGAAACGGCGCTACATACATTATCCAGAGTAATAACAATTTATTTATTTTTTGCATAATATGCCCCGCGGGCCATTAGCAGACACCCAGCGGGCCGCGGGTTGGCCACCCTTGATCTAAAGTAAATATGTTGATATAAGGAAATATTATTATGCATTATTTATCATTATTAGGTTAGATTATTCCTCAGAGTAATAATGCGTTAACCTATAGAGGGCTTCTACCCTATCACTACGTTTCATAGAACGCAAGTGATGTTGGTTAGCAACAAATTGGCGGCCATTTTGTTTTGTTTGACAACAAACACATAATGGTTCTGTCGGATGCTTTTGTCGCTGTGCTTGGCTTTGTTTGTAAATAGCTTGGATATTTACGTTGTAATAAATAAAAATCCACTATGGAGAATTGCAGTATGTTTGGTTGCAGCAGTAGGAGCGTCAAAGCTGTTAAAGGAGTCAGTTTTCACAGGGAATTGATTCCCAATATTTTCCCATGATTTACATTGAATTTTGACATTTATTGTCCCGACACGTGTATTTTGTTGCTTAAAAACTTTCCTTATATCAACATATTTACTTCAGATACTATTTTTTCTCAATTTAGGGGATAAATTTGTGAATTAAAGTATGTTTACTGTTGATAATGACAGTTGATTACGGGCAATATGTCGGGGCCGCACTGGGCATCCATATAAAGTTTGAGTCCTTATCGAGTAGAGGTCGAATCAAATTTTACTCGAAAATAGCAACGTCAACCTTGAAATCGCATCTAAAATGACGTGTCCAAATTTCAGGCCGCTACGACTCGCCGTCTCGGAGATGTGACGGACAAACAAACAAATTCAACACGGGACTTTGGTTCCACGGAGCTGGGATTTATGTCTCAATAAATGTAACATAAATATATTGTGAATAAAATAAATAAATAAAAAAAAACAAACATGTATTTTCAACAATACTTTGAGTTTGTCCAAATCTTTGTAGACAAGGACTGGATTCAACTCTCTGGGGAGCTGTTTATATTAACATATTACAACAGAGATGAAGAACATTTAAGAGAAGGTAATATAGAAGCATAAATAAAGGTTTCAGCTCTTTAACTTCACAAACATCAACAGATGAAAGAATTGAAGGAATATAGATGTTCAAATATAGGCAGAATGGTGAATCAACAATATTTTGAGTTTGTCCAAATTTTTGTAGACAAGGACTGGATTCAACTCCCTGGGGAGCTGTTTATATTAACATATTGCAACAGAGATGAAGAACATTTAAGAGAAGGTAATATAGAAGTCCAGGCATCTACAGGGTTTATGACCTGTCAATGGCTGGTTTAAGTGGCCACTTTACACACTGTGTAACATTCATCATCCCCAGGGAGTTGAATCCAGTACTTGTCTACAAAAATTTGGACAAACTCAAAATATTGTTGATAAATTACCTGGTCCATGAAGAAGTATAGAAATTGAAAAAATAATATTTTCAGGCGTTGCCTAGTCTAGTATGTAGGTGAAATAATTCAATTAGATGAATCTCACCCGCATCAATGAAGGTTTCAGCTCTTTAACTTCACAAACATCAACAGATGAAAGAATCGAAGGAATATAGATGTTCAAATATAGGCAGAATGGTGAATGTTACACAGTCTGTAAAGTGGCCACTTAAACCAGCCATTGACAGGTCATAAGCCCTGTTGATGCCTGGACTTCTATATTACCTTCTCTTAAATGTTCTTCATCTGTCACATTACAACACAGTACTAATGAATTAAGTCGCAAAATATTTTTCAGTCTACACTCACTTAGAAGGCTGCAAAAATTCTTACCCATTAGTACTAAATGCACTCTTGTACAAGCATTACTACTACCCATTCTAGATTACGCTGATGTTTCCACGACTGATTTAAGCTGTGAGCAACTCGATAAACTTGAACGCCTTCAGAATACATGCATAAGGTACATTTTTGGTCTTAGGAAATATGACCACATTTCTGATTATCGTTGGCAACTGAAATGGCTCAAAATTAGACAGCGGAGAGACAATCACTCCCTCTCACTTCTCTTCAATGTTCTTCATAGTCCGAACGCTCCTATATACCTGCGTGAAAAATTTCAACGCTTATCAGTTCATGGTTTACCTCTTCGTTCTAATTCTCGAGGCACTCTCTTAATACCCATCCACAATTCCTCTTTCTTCTCTAACTCATATAGTGTCCATACGGCTCCACTGTGGAATCATCTCCCATCCACCATCAGAGATGTTACTACATTATCTCTGTTTAAATCACGTCTGAAGAAACATCTCCTTTCTCTTCCTTAATCTCTCCTCCTTTCCTCTTTTTTCCTTTTTCCCATTGAGTAATAGTTTTGATTTAAGGTAATTTATAAACAAATACGTTTATTTCTATTTTTATATATTTTTAACTTTTTAATCTTTTTTTTTTCTATTGAATATGTTCTGTAACTTGAATTATAAAAATAAAACTTTTATTTTATCGGTTGGTTGGAAGAAATTGCCATTTGGCAATAAGCCCGCCAATGTACAAATAACATTATGTACAAAAAGTTAAATAAATAAATACAGTCAATAAAAAATCCTTATTGGTTTGATAGATATATTCTTATTTAATAACAATTCATACAACATTAAAATACATAAATAAATATTCTTTACAAATTAAGCTAAACTTTGAAAATTCAACGCTAAATTCTTATGAGTGTCGGGCGCTTCATTATTAATAAATTAGCGGCTAAAAATGGAATCACAATAAAAATAGGCAGAATGCTGAGGAGGTGAGATCTTTGACTGACCTAGAGAATAAATCCCGTTTTCGATAATATCAAAGAAATATACCCGGGCCTCGATTATGATGGAAATATAAAGACGTCATACCTTCACCTTGACGGTATAGTTGAAGATAAATTCCCTCTAGCGATTATAAAGATATACTACCGACCCCCACCTTCAAGTTTTGGGTGGGTACATCGATATGAAACAAGGGGAAGCGTACGTCACGGTACACATATCTACGTTCTAAAATGACATGGCTTCAAGGTTGTCATAGTTGAAGATAAAAGTCTCCGGACCGACTACAAAGGTATACTGCCGACAAGTTTTGATGTAAGTACATTGGTTTATACGGACGGGTCTAGAACCCCTCGATACGTTTATCTACGCATTAAAAGTGTCAAAAATTGTGTTCCACTGAGCAATTTTTCCTTTAATTATGATTTATTAAAAATTTTAATCGTTTTGATGTTGGCACTTTTTTTTATTAAAAGCCAATTAAAAATATGAGAGAAAAATAAGTAAATTTTGAAGTCAAATTAAATTCCGAAATAGCTGTCAGTTTAATAAAACGAACGCCTAGATGTGAAAATAATGTCGCTAGATTCTGTCCTATTAACAAATAAGAGTATCTCTAAAAAAATAATTTAGTTATTATATTTTTTCCATCTGTTTTACTATTTTTCCGAGTGTATGTATCGAGACGTTATAGGAGCCGGCTTTGTAGTCGATCGGTAGATACATACAGACGATCGTTAAGCGTACCGTCTGGGTGATTTCCAAAAGTCATGCAAAATTCATGTTCAAGCGAGAATTTTTGCTTGAATTGGGATTTATTGGAGTTTATAATCGCTTTGAAGTAAGCACTTTTTATTACACAAGCCTATTTAAAATATGAGAGAAAAATAAGTAAATTTTGAAGTCGAATTAAATTCCGAAATAGCTGTCAGTTTAATAAAACGAACGCCTAGATGTGAAAATAATGTCGCTAGATTATATCCTATTAACAAATAAGAGTATCTAGGCATTAGAAAGTTACCACTCTAAAAAAATAATTTAGTTATTATATTTTTTCCATCTGTTTTACTATCATTCCGAGTGTATGTATTGAGACGTTATAGGAGCCGGCTTTGTAGTCGATCGGTAGATACATACAGACGATCGTTAAGCATACCGTCTAGGTGATTTCCAAAAGTCAATTAACAAATACGAGTATCTTGATGGTGGGGGGTCGGTAGTGTATCTTCTAGGTGATTTCCAAAAGTCAATTAACAAATACGAGTATCTTGATGGTGGGGGGTCGGTAGTGTATCTTCGTAATCGCTGGAGAGAATCGAGGCCCAGGGACTATGAAATATTCTAGTGTAAAAACATGTTTGAAATAAATATTTCATGTCAACTATGCCGGAAATCGAACCTGAGGCTATGGTTTTAAAGTTTTAAACTCCAAATGTGATTCTTCGTCATGCCGTACGTCATTACGCTTATTCATCATCGTCACAAGCTCTGCTATATTTCACGGCGAAATACGGGTGAAAAGATTTACAATGCGAATGTCCATGGAACCAAAAAACGAGAAAGACCGGGAAAGACGTGACATGACCAAATCCAACAAATACTTGAAGGCGGAGACGTGTTTTGAATTTATTTTAATTATTTATATTTACGCCCAATGGGCATTTTTTATTACACATAGAAAATTATCATTAAAAAAGTAGAAAGACACAACGGTATATAGTAGACTCGGTGGGAGTGGAAGCGGAGAGAGGTGTTTATAATTGAATTTGATTCAGTGATCGTTTGAAAGAAGACAACTTGTTATCAAAGCAATCAAGACTGGTATGTTTGTTGGCAGACCGGAGAATTCTGGGCATAGGGGAATGGAAACCATAGTTAGTTCTATGGTTATCGGTATGAAAGAGTCAGTTTTGTCTGAGGTTTCTAGCTGGGATATTTAATTTTATTTAATTGAATTAAAAAAGTAATGAGATGCATAAATGTATGTGGAAGCTTTGGTTGCACATAAAGACATGTTAGTGTGGCGTTCTGTTCTCTCTGCCTACCCCCAACCGGCGTGACGGTTACCGTGTTTTACCGTGTTACCGGTTACAGTGAAATTTATTGTGGGAAAACAGTTTCGAAAAGGGAATGTGGAAGTAGAGACATTTACATTACAATGAAAAAATTCTGAGGATTTTTCCATTTGTTAAAATATTCGTGGTGTAGCGGTCCGCGCGTGTGCCTGCCACGCAAGAGGTCTTAGGTTTGCTTCGAGACACGGTCGACGTGAAATATTTATTTAACTCTAGAATATTTGATAGTCCCTTGAAGCGTACGACTGATCATTTTACCTTCATGTAACAAAAATGATCAAGATACGCTGCGATTGGTGTACCGGTTTAGTGCCCTATGCACCATTAGGTGCGGAAAGGGATTGAAGAAGAGACGTATTCAAAAGTCTATCTTTGTGAGATTCAAAATAGGAAAATTGTTTTCAGGCATTGCCTTACACTCATTCGGACTAACATAGATTATTGGTGCTCGCCGGGTTAAAACGTCTAAGAGTTGAGATTCTCCGCTAGTCGTCTCCTAGCCAGTCGTCGTCGTCGGCCGCCGGCTCTTCGGGGGGGTCGTCGCGGACGGCCGGCCTGTCGGGGGGGCTGTCGCCGCCGGAGAACCCGCCCCCGAGGGCGTACGCCCCCAGGCCGACCCCGGCGAGGGGCACCCCGTACTTCAGCGCCTTCATCCCCATGGAATCCTTGGGTCTCTGCGGGAAACACCACAAGGGAATTTAAAACTCAAAAGATTAATTTTACACGTGAATAATCAGATGGGGTGGTGCGAGTGACAGTTTTAAATAGTGTATTTGTAGCCCAAAATTCATCATTAAAATAATACTCAAGAGTCCCGACATTGCCGACCGAGTAAAAACGATCCCACCATCTCTCGGCATGACATAAAACTTTTAGAGAAGATTATATAGAAGTCTAGGCACCTACAGGGCTTATGACCTGTCATTGGCTGGTTTAAGCGGCCACTTTACACACTGCGTAACATTCACCGTTCTGCCCATATTTGAACATCTATATTCCTTCAATTCTTTCATATGTTGATGTTTGTGAAGTTAAAGAGCTGAAACCCAATTAAACTTCACAAACATCAACAGATGAAAGAATCTACAGGGCTTATGACCTGTCATTGGCTGGTTTAAGCGGCCACTTTACACACTGCGTAACATTCACCATTCTGCCCATATTTGAACATCTATATTCCTGCCATTCTTTCATCTGTTGATGTTTGTGCAGTTAAATTAGGTTTCAGCTCTTTAACTGTGTTTAAAAGTGGGCACTTAAACCAGCCAATGACAGGTCATAAGCCCTGTAGATAAGCCCCTAGACTTCTATATTACCTTCTCTAAAATGTTCTTCATCTATGCTGTAATATGTTAATGTTAACAGCTCCCCAGGGAGTTGAATCCAATCCTTGTCTACAAAAATTTGGACAAACTCAAAATATTGATAAATTTCTTTAAATTAAAAAAAATTAAATATTGTAAAATTACTTATACAATATTTAAAAAAATATTAAATAAAATTTAAATTATTAAAAAAAATTAATTAAAATTAAATTAAAAAAAAAAAAAAAAAAAAAAAATTATTAACTAAATAAATAAAAAATACTGTAAAATCTCTTATACAATATACCTGCTGGGCCATCATGGGCACTCCGCCACCGTAGGCCTGCAAAAAAAACATATATATTAAAATATTATTATTTTACTAAACGTTATTGAATATTTGTATTTAACCACTTACCACTATGTCTACCGGTTTCGAGACGCAACCGTCTCTTCGTCAGTCGCGACATCGAACATTTTTATAACCTAATCGGTGCATGAGGGGTGCCTGCTAAAAGTGTGGCAAGTTGGTTTCGCATTTTTGTGCAACAACTGTGGTGAAGGTGTAAAGTGGGTCTCGCATGTTTTTTTTTTTACATTATTTTTTTTGCACCACAACAGCTACTACAGTGGTGAATTATATCACAGAGCACCCAGGCTTGAGAAAACTCACATTTTCATTTTTGTGTTCTCACCGGGAATCGAACCCGGAACCTCCCAAGCGTGAGTCAAGCGTCTTGATTACTACACCACGGAGGCCGTTGTTGGTTTAATTGGTGTCCTGACGTTTGTTAGATGAAGGTAAGATGATCGGTCTCACGCTTTAGGTGCCAGACCAAGGACTAGGATAAAGTACACGAGTTCAGAAAATAATGGGATTTTATAATTTTGCAGGTTAGGATAGTCCGATTGTCAAATTTAAAATATATATATGTTGGTATACATGCCCCTGAAGTATGCTAAAATTTTTAGCTGTGTTCATTGTTTACTTTGTCGGCGGCAGCTGCTGGGGTTAGACGTGTTCGGCGAGCTCGTCGATTTTCGTCTTAGCGATCCAAAATGCGTCCACTGGGACGATAGAGCCATAGTTTCGACGTTATATCTGTAGCCCTCGATAGTTTATCATTGATTGTCGACAGGTCAGTCCCCGTTTCCCGTGGACGTCAAGGCATCTTCATCTTTCAACGTTATTTTGGAATTTATTACTCTCAAACATTTCAGTTTGCAAGTTTTTAAAAAAGACGAGTGATACTTAGCTAATAATAAAGACAAAAATTGTAATGATTGTCAGAACACAAGCTACGTAGAAATTGTGTAACATTCACTGTGTAACATTCACCATTCTGCCCATATTTGAACATCTATATTCTTTCAATTCTTTCATCTGTTGATGTCTGTTCAAATATGGGCAGAATGTTACAGTGTGTAAAGTGGCCACTTAAACCAGCCATTTACAGGTCATAAGCCCGGTAGATGCCTAGACTTCTAAATTACCTTTTCTTAAATTTTCTTAATTTCTGTTGTAGTATGTTAATTTAAACAGCTCCCCAGGGAGTTGAATCCAGTCCTTGTCTACAAAAATTCAGACAAACTCAAAATGTTGTTGATAAATCCACCTGGTCCATGAAGAAGTATAGAAATTGAAAAAATAACATTTTTAGGCGTTGCCTAGTCTAGTATGTAGGTGAAATAATAATCGAATACAAACTCTGTCGGCTTATGTACAAGTCACTGCGCAACTCTGCTCCGGAATATCTAAGGGATGCGTTCCAGATGAACTAGCTGACAGGCGTCTACGCTTAGATCAGCTACGTCTACAGCGCGAGGAAAAGTTATTATACCTCTACGCAAACAGCGCACTAAATTTAGTGAACGCGCATTTGCGGTCGCAGGCCCTACGGAATGGAATGCTCTCCCAGCAGAGGCGCGAGGCTGTGGGAGTGAAGTGATATTTCGGAAAAAACTTAAAACCCACTTGTTCTCTCAATCATTTGAATAAATCCGTAGCATGTGACAACAAATAAATTATTTTAATTAAATTATAAATTTAAAAGAATAACTATCTAAAGCGCCCTTGAGGTATTTTGTTACGAAAATGGCGCTATATAAGCTATCCATAATAATAATAATTCTTCTTTTACCAGGTAGTTAATTCAACCATGTTTGAGTATGTCCAAATGCTTGCAGACTGGCTGGATTTTCTCCGTAGGGAGTTGTTCATATTTATTTTTATAAATGTAAATAAATATGAACAACTCCCTACGGAGAAAATCCAGCCAGTCTGCAAGCATTTGGACATACTCAAACATTGATAAACGTATTTGTTTATAAATTACCTTTAATCAAAACTATTACTCAATGGGAAAAAGGAAAAAAGAGGAAAAAGGAAAGGAGGAGAGATTAGGAAAGAGAAAGGAGATGTTTCTTCTTATTATGGATGGGACAATTAAAAATAAGACGTTGTCCTGCCCAAATGTTGGCTTGCCTGCTATTACCTTGGAAAAAGACTTTTCATTGATATGCAGGTACCTAGGTACTTGTTTACGATTGAATTCCAAACTGGAAATTATTAATATTTAAATATTGAATTCAATTAGGTACCTAGGTACTTGTTTGTGGTTGAATTCCAAAACAAAAAATAATAAATTTTAAAATATAGAATATCTTTTGCAAATGTCGAACTCGGCTCTTCTCACCAACAGGGGTGCACTTGATTCATGAATGCGATTTTCATAAATGTATTTAATGTCGGCTAGTATTATTTTAGTATTACTAGGAAATAATCTGATTGTTGTTTGTAAACATTCAAAAGCAAACTTTTTTAAACACAAAAAAACAACGTCCATCCATTTTTTTTGTATATGCATTCTCATCGAATGACACCCTAGAAGGTCGATGGAAAAAAAGTTTATGTTTCTAACTTTTTTTTTACAGATTTGATTAAAAATCTTAATATCTACGAATATGCGCAGCGCAAAGATCTACATTTCACTGAAAACCGCTCGTAAATCGGTTAAGCCGTTTAGGAGTTCAGGGACATCACACATACGGAAAAATGATATATTACTCATTAGGAATGTCATTATATCAACTCATTAGTCAACCTAAAACACTTTGTCAATGATCCTTAAGACAAAAATAATTTAATTTAATTTACTTTCATATAATTTTGAATTCTGTATTCATACCTCTGTTTTCTAGAAATACATTTAACTCCTATCTTTACTAAAAGATACCAGTCTCGAAGATGTCGCAAAAGCGAAGAAATCGGTCGCTGGATATTCCAAATTTGCAGGTTAAAGTATCACTCGTCTTTAATTTCTATAATATCATTTTCTTTTTCTTATAGTTCTTTGACATGTTTGCAAATAACTTTATGACGCAGACACAAATGGGCTAATGTTTCTGAGGTTATGTTGACAGATGGCCAAATGATGCACAAATGTAGAGATCCGTGCATTATGTACAGCTGAGGAAGGAGTGCTGTGTTAGTTCGGACAAGTACAGCGAGTGGACGACGGGTAAAGAGATTTACGGCGCGAATGTCGATGGATGCAGAACGCGAGGACGACGTGGCATGACCAAATCCAACCAACGCTCGAAGGTGGACGGGCGTTCGCTGGTTCGGACCAGGCCTGAGTGGCTCGGTGACACGGAGTCCGCGCGAGGCGAGGTATTCCCTCATGTTGGAGCTGGTTCAGAAAACTATCTCTGCATGAGGGAGTATGGTTGTCATCCGAGGCTCTATACCACAGAATTCCTCTCGGGGATACTTAGGACAGCTTGCAACAGGGGATGGATTCACGCTGACCCATTTTTCAGACTTATACGAGGTTTCAACGAAAACTCCGCCATTTTAGAGAGTATCCATTTTTACGGTTGTCTCTGACAGTGTCAACACATACTGTTTTACCTCCCGGCTTCCAGAACCAACCTGCGTCTGTTTATGCCGATTGAAAGAGCAGTCAGGCAGCTGAACATTGTCACATTGGAGATAGACACCTTTCACATCAGTGAAACTATGTTTACGAGGCGAATAATTTGCTATTGGAGAGTATTTTTTATTTTTTATTTTTTGTTTATTTTTCCATACTGTTACATATTATGCATGTATTAAATTACATATTTTATACATTATATTTATTAAACATTAGAAGAGAAAAAGAGAAAAAATACATATTCTAAAAATAAACATAGCCTTAAATTTGGAAAAAATGCCCACAAAGACTTAAACGTCTGAGCGTGGGCCATTCCTTTTTTATTGTTTTTGGTGAATTTTTTGGTACACAAACACAAATATGACAATGCCATTAAAAATCATACAGAAATAACAGGAAAATGACATAAACAATGTAATTAAGACATCAAAGTTTAGAATATGCTTTTGTACGACTCTTTCACAATAGGTGTATATCTGTATTCTCCATGCTGATCCAAGTCCTCAAAGCCGCTTTAAACTTTGGAAGGGATTCTATATTTAGTATTTCCTTGGGTAGGAGATTAAAAGATCTTGGACCAACATGGAAAGAGTGTCTCTGTGCGAACTTAGTTCTGCATCCTGGAACCGACAGTACACTTTCTGATCTGCTACTAGTCCTATTTAAATTATTGCCAAACAATTCCCTATTTTTGTGTACATATTTTAAGCATTGTAATAAATATAACTTTTTTAAATTAAGGAGTCCGCTCTCTATGTACAATTCGTATTGAACCTTAATTAAGTCGAACCATTGCTCGAGGCTCAAGTTTGATAATTTATAATTATTATTATTATGGATAACTTATACAGCGCCATTCTATAGATAAATAAATTTAATTGAAGCTTTTAAATTTGTAATTTAATTAAAACCATTTATTTTGTTGTCACATGCTACGGATTTATTCAAATGATTTAGAGAACAAGTGGGTTTTGAGTTTTTTCCGAAACATCACTTCACTTTCACAGCCTCGCACCTCTGCTGGGAGAGCATTCCATGCCATAGGGCCTGCGACCGCAAATGCGCGTTCACGAATTTAGTGCGCTCATGTATGGAAGTGAAACATGGAACTGGCGGAGAAAGGATGAAAGCCGAGTGAACGCGATCGCGATTGAAATGCGATCTCTTAGACGAATGTGTGGGAAATCAATGTATGACAGGGTTACGAATGATGAAATCAGGCGAGAGTAAATCTGAGCCAAGTATAATTGATAAGATTAAGAAAGGAGCTCTGAGATGGTTCGGTCACGAAGAACGAATGGACGACGAAAGAATGGTAAAACAAGTATATATGGCGAAATGAACGGTAACGTGAGACGAGGACGACCGAGGAAGACGTGGCACGATCAGATAAACCAAAATCTCAAGTCTGGTCATGTCAAAAGCAGGCAGAACCGAAGGGCATGTATGACAAGATGTATGAATGTGGAAGAAGCTGGGAATGTATGCCAGGATAGACGTGTGTGGCGGTCCATTCTCTCTGCCACCCCTATGGAGAATGGCGTGATGGTAGTAGAAGTAGTAGTAGTTTAGCAATTTGGTATAAAAATGGTCTCTTTATAGGTTGCGCTTTTTAGTTCTTCATGTCTCCATGGCGGGAATGGAGTTAATGCACTCCAGGTTGTTGCTCTTGTGTAGACGGAAGTTTTACGTGCAATACTGTCTCGCAGAAAATAAGCATCGTATCCAATAGAAAACGCTGAGTTGCTTTTTGCAGTTGTTGCTCAAGATATTTCAGGAGAAATCGTTACAACTGACTATCTTTTTATCTGACACAGCTATTATATAATCGCATGGCCGTTCGGCCAGAACGGCAAACGAGTTTCCAAATAAATAAAAACAAAATTAAAAAATAATCCTTATTTATTATGGGGCTATTTTAAATCAACTAAAAAGTGGAGTTGTCGACAGAAGGACGCGGGTGTTAGTGAGCTGGGGAATACTGATGAGGGGTCTGAACGGACGATCACAAGGATTAATATGGTGGATGCACCTGCGGTTGCTGCGAGTAGCCCATGTTCGGTGCTCCCCCGTAGCTCAGGGCGGCGTTTTGGGGTAGGTAACCTGGAAATCAAAAACGAGAATTAGCCCGCAGGGCACTGAATGCGGCGTATCTCGACCAGCCGCCATCGCTGGCGTAAGTGATCACTTAAAACACTGTGTGACCTTAACCATTCTGCTTTTACTTTAACATTTGAACACAGGAGATTAAAGTTCTCTATACAGATTTTTCTAAGGCATTTGACAAAGTAGATCATAAAATTCTCAAATATAAATTACATGCCTTGGATAAGAGATTCATTACTCTCATTTATCAAATCGTATCTTACTGGTAGGAAACAAAACGTTCGGATAAATAACTATTTGTCAACCAGCGTTCAGGGTTCCCATTTGACACCCCCGTTTTTTAATTTGTTTATTAATGATGTTCCCAAATCATTCTCTAACTCTTGCTTTTGGCTCTTCGCGGACGACAACACAATTCTCAAAATAATTCAAACTTTACAAGACTGTTTTCTTCTTCAATCAGACATTAACTCTTTTAACCGATGGTGTAAAGTCAATAGATTAGAACTAAATATTAAAAAATGCAAAATAATGTCATTCCATAGAACAAAACAACCGATTTGCTTCGAGTACCTAATACAAAACTCCAAAATTGATGCCGTTAAGTCCGTCAGAGATTTAAGCGTTGCTTAGGACTATAAACTGACATATTGCCTTCATTAACAGAATATCCTCTGATTTTACTCATGTCCGTGCAATCAAAACTCTTTATTGCTCGACTGTTCGCCCTCTTCAAGAATATGCCTCCTAGAATAGTGGGCTGGTCTCCATTCTATGTCAACAGCATAAATCACATTGCGTCAGTCCAACATCGCTTGCTTCGAAAATTAGCGTGGATGCTCGGACTAGAGAGGGGTAATTATTCTTACGCTGAAATAGAGTCAATGTTAAATATTTCTAGTCTACAAAAACGTAGAACTAATATTGACTCCATATATATGTTCGGCATACTAAATGGTATAATCGATGTTCCATCATTACTGGGACAAGTCAAATTCAATATTCCGACTCGTAGATTGAGAAACAATGAAGTACTGTTCATCGATCAGCATAGAACAAGCTATGGCCTTAATTCTCTCGTCGTCGTATTGTTAACTCGAGACAAGATCATCTGGACTTGTTTGGTTGAAGTTTACGAGGATTTAAACGAGCACTAAATAAATAGTCCAGATCTTGTCTCGATGTCCCTTATGTTTGTCAATGCTTCTTTTCTTTATTTTCCAGGGCAGTATTTCACTGTTTCCGAAGTGCAAGACTGATCACCTTACCCGCATGTAAAAGATGATGGAGACACAGTGGAATCGGAGTGAATATTTACCGTGACTGGGGGCGTACTGCTGGGGTTCCCCGTAGGTCGGGGGGGCCATGGGAGGCATGCCCATGGGAGGAGCGGTCCCCATCTGGTTGTACCCCATGGGCGAAGGCTGACCCATGGTGCGTCCCCTCTGAAACACGAGAAAAAACCATGAAAAACGCTCTACATATTAGAAAAACAGGGATGAGAGTAGGCTGAATGCTGTCAAAATGCAATCTCTCGGGAGAATGTGTGGTAAAACTATGTACGATAGACGCACAAACGTCGAGATCCGTACATTATGCAAGGCTGAGATAAGCATTATCGACAAAATCAAGAATGGAGCTCTGCACCGGTTTGGACATGCGGAGCGAATGGACAGCGAAAGAACGGCTAAGCATATTTACAATGCGAATGTTGATGGACACAGAAATAGAGAAAGGCCGAGAAAGACGTGGCATGACCGAATCCAACAAATACTCGAAGATGGGCATGTCAAAAGTCGGAATAATCGGCGCGGGTGCATGAAGAAGCGAGATCTGTATGCAAAGATAGAGTGATGTGGCGTTCTATCCTCTCTGCCTACCCTTACGGGAAAACGGCGTGACAGTTTGCTAATCAAATGGCATGTTTACTTTATATCTTTAAACATTAAAACGACCAATTTAGCTTTGTGATTTTTTCACAAAGTGAAAATGAATGTAGAAGAAGCTGAATGTATGAATGTATGAATGAATGTAGAAGAAGCGAGATCTGTATGCAAAGATAGAGTGATGTGGCGATCTATTCTCTCTGCCTACCCTTACGGGGAAACGGCGTGATGGTATGTTTGTTTCGTTTCTTTCAAAAACCATCACATTGGGTTTGTCGCTTCCCTCGCATGCATCGCAGACCGTTCGTACCAAGAAGCACTTATGCGGGCTTACCTGGTCTTCATTATAGACATCTTCGAAGGCGATCATGGACAGAGTAATATCTCCATCTATGGTCAAATGGGAGACTCTCTGCAGAGCGATTCTATGGCCAAACTCGCAAAAGTGCGTCCCATTTATTGCAATCTAAAAAAACAAATATTTTTATTAGTTATTTATTTATTGACTTTTACAATCGCCCAGGGGGCATTCATTAAAATAATACTCTAATATTTTCTTGTCTCCTCCAATCACTGTTACTTCTGGAGTACCTCAAGGAGCCCACCTTGCTCCATCATTCATCATCATCATCGTTCCATGTCCGCTCCCTAGACCATTATTGAAAAGAGCTGAGTCGCAAAATTGTTTGATGTATAAGGGTTTAAAAATGTACGATGAGATGCCTGAATGTATGAAGAATGAAAAGTGTCTGAAAGAATTTAAAAATAAATGTATAAGTTACTGTAAGGAAATGTAAATATATATAGATGATGTAAATGTACATAATAGTTTATATTAGTTTTAATATAAGCTAACTTAAGAAAAAAAAAAAAAATATGGTATCCACAAAGAGCCTTCGTGCATCTCTATCTATGTCCTCCCAAGTCGTGTTCTCGTTCCGGAGTTCTGAAATAAACTGCCGACAAACAGTCAGCAGTGGACGTCGGGACGTTGAGAACCTGATGCCTTGTAAAAAAGGTCAGCATGGTTAAGGCTCTCGGGCATCCGCAATACATGGCCAAGCCAACCGTATCGCCTCCGCTTGAAGACAGTTGTCACCGGAGTTCGCTGCGTCCGTTCTCTTATTATTTCATTCCTCACAAAGTCAAACCACCGCACACCCAAGATTCTTTTGAGACACCTAATTCAACAATGTTTGATTATGTCCAAACGCTTGCAGACTGGCTGGATTTCCATGAATTACTACCTGGTAAAAGAAGAAGTATAAAAATTGGAAAATTGTTTTCAGGCGTTGCCTAGTAGGTGATTTGGTTCAGCCGGGTGAATCTCACCCGCGTGATAAAGGTTTCAGCTCTTTTATTTCACAAAAGTCAACAGATGGAAGAGTTGAGGAAATGTGGATGTTCAAACATGGGCAGAATGGTGAATGTTACACAGTGTGTAAAGTGGCCACTTAAACCAGCCAAAGACAGGTCATAAGCCCTGTAAATGCCTAGACTTCCATATTCCCTTCTCAAAAACGTTTTCTCTCTCTGTTGAAACAAATTTAAATATAAACAACTCCCTAGGGAGGAAATCCGGCCAGTCTGCAAGCATTTGGACATAATCAAACATTGTTAAAAGAGTCTACTTTATTATTTAATTATTTATGTAAATAGCATAATTCAGATATCGATATTATATAGATATTATCGATGTATACATTGAACAACGATGGTGACATTACACCCAACCGTTTGACTCCTTTAGGGAATGTTATAAAAATTACATTTACTTGATGGACAGTAACTCAAGAGGTTTTACTGTATGTAAGAATGCATAAAAAAAAAACAATAGGCATATAAACGGGAAGGCAGTATGACGCCATCCTCACCTTGTAGCTGTCGGGGGCCACCAGCAGCAGTATCTGGCAGGGCTGCCCGGGGGCGATGGGCAGCCCGCCCGCCGTGTCCTCCGCCCCCCAGCCCCCGGCCTGCAGATGGTTGCGCACGATGACGCGCTCGGCGAAGCGCACGTTGACGTGCAGCGCGATGTCGTCGCGCGGGTTCACGCCCGGCCCGCACTGGAGGTTCACCGCGAACCTGGACGGCGAGGAGTAGTTAGCGAGAGACACACAAATCTTATACAGTAGACCGATCCCAAAGATACACTACCGATCCCCCACCATCAAGTTTTGATGCAAGTACATCGGTTTGTACCGACGGGTCTAGAACTCAATACACATAAAAAGTGTAAAAAATTTTGATCCACCAAGCAATTTGCCTTTAATTACGATTTATTTAAATTTTTAATCTTTCTGAGGTTGGCACTTTTTATCTTAAAAGCCTATTAAAAATGAGAGAAAAATAAGTAAATTTTGAAAAAGAATGTCAGTTTGGAAAACAAACGTCTAGATGCAAAAAATAATGTGGCTAGATTCTGCCCTATTAACATGTAGAAATATCTGGATGTAAAAAATGTTGCCACTATAAAAAATAAATAGTTATTATATTTTTTCCATCTGTTTTACTATCTTCCTGGGTGTACGTATCGAGGCGTCAAAGGAGCCGGCTTTGTAATCGCTCGGTAGATAAATACAGACGATCGTTAAGCATACCGTCTTGGTAATTGTCAAAAGCTATATGAAAATCACGTTCGAGCGAGCATTTTTTGCTTGAATTGGGATTTGTTGGAGTTTATAATCGCTTTGAAGTGGGCACATTTTTCACAGAAGTTTATGTAAAATATAAATGAGAACCATTTTAAAGGAACGCAGACTAATTTTTGGGGGTCATTCATTGGTTTGACGCGATCATATGACGTCGGTAGAACATACCGCGTAGATAGATACACCAACTCATCCGTGTTTCAACAATTAAGGATCTCGGGGTAATCTATGAGAGCAGATTGACTTTTCATGCTCACATCGAGAGAACATGCGACCTTGCACTGAAGATGTTGGGTTTTATTCTCCGAACTGCAAGGGTCTTTGAGAATCCCCGTGCACCCAGAATTTTGTACAACTCATTGGTTCGCTCGAGGCTTGAGAGTGCATCGGCGATATGGAGTCCGCACGAAGCGAGACACTCCCTCATGCTGGAGAGGGTATCTCTACATGAGGGAGTATGGTAGCTATCCGTGGCTCGATCCCGCTGGGTTCCTCTCGGGATGCTTGTGGCCGATAGTTTGCAACTTAGAAGGGATGGGTCTGCACTGACCCATTTTTTCAGACTGTTAACGGAATTCATCGATAACTCGGCCATTTTAGAGAGTATCAATTGTTATGTTCCTGATGGCTATCTTCGACAGCGTCAGCACAGACTGTTTTCCTCCCGGTTTCCAGAACCAACCTGCCTCTGGAAGAGCAGTCGAGCAGCTGAACATTATCACTTTGGAGATAGACACCTTTCACATTAGTGAAACTATGTTTAAGATACTCAAATACTCTTGCTATTAGAGAGTATTATACCTTAATTTATTTATTTATTTATTTATTCACACTCTTTATCAAAATACAATTCCATGTTCACTTTGCCCAGCTAACAAGGGTACATACCCCGTTCCAAGCTAGGCAATTACATTTTAATATATTATAATAGTTAACAAATTAATATAGAGCACAGACAAACAAAATATAAACTTATTCGGATACACATTTCGATTCATATACATACAGACATACACATATATACACACATATATATAAATATACACATATATACACACGTACATACACCCAGGCGCATACACATACATACATTCATAAAAACATAGACAATTTATTTATGCGAAACTTCATGGTTGTCATCTATAAATATATTTTTTTTATATTTTATTTTTGACATCCAGTAAGGTTCTCCAATCCGTGGCATGCATCAACTTTTCTGACTCCCTACGACCAATGTCATGAAAGAGCGAGGTCAACACCTTCCGTAACTTGACAACACTCCCGTCTCTCCACGATTCTGGCAAAAGGTTATGGACCTACGTAATAGTGTTGTCTCGATGCCAGAACAGTGTTGACCCCTTAATTATGTCGAACCATTGCTCAAGGGTTCTTGGTTTGATATAAACTTCCAATTTAACGTCTTAAATCCTTTGTTCTTTGTTATGTTACTTTGTGAATAAATAATTTGAATTTGAAATTTGAATTTGAATAGAGATAGTACAGACGTTTTTTTCATGAAAAAGTGACTCTCACAAATGCTGTTTTTTACGCCAATTTTTAAAATTTTCTATGATCAAATCGCACGAGCAAATCAAAAACTGTTGACTGATTTTGAAAGCTTATGAATAGAGCTTCAAAATGATATGTATTCCATGATTTACGATAGTGCATACACGAGTGTTAACATCTAGTGTCAAATTCCGGTTTTTAAGTTATAG
This sequence comes from Micrasema longulum, assembly GCF_059751315.1. Taxonomy (NCBI): domain Eukaryota; kingdom Metazoa; phylum Arthropoda; class Insecta; order Trichoptera; family Brachycentridae; genus Micrasema; species Micrasema longulum. The sequence continues at coordinate 86,403 of NW_028277306.1, forward strand.
ACCCGATAACAATACCTCTGTGCGTTGGGAGGAACATTTCCGTTGATTCGTATCATTTTCCCCGGGGTGGCTCCTCCCTCGATGGGGCCCAGGTACGGGCAGGGCTGCAACAGAACGAGGCCATGCAAAAATAATTTGTCTAGACTATCAAACTAAGCTCTAGGGTTTGTTAGCGGGACATCTAGTGACTTTACTAATACACAACATTATTTTTTTTTGGTATGTGTATTTTTGTACATACACAAATCTGGATTTCTCCCGAGGGGGAGTAGGTATATATTTTTTTATCAATATTCCTACAGAGATGAGGTAGAATTTTTTCAAATTCAGGATTATCGATATTCGAGCGTTTACAGGGCTTATGACCTGTCATTGGCTGGGTTGAGTGGCCACTTTACGTTTTTTAACAACATTCCCCATTCCGCTTATTAGCGAATATCGACACTGGTATCATTTTGATTCTTGATTCTTGTAACTCGGAAGAGTCTTAAATACATAAAATAAAGTAATATGCTAATTAAAAATACTTAACTTCAATATCAATACATACATAGATGGTGCTCCAACACGCTAGTGAATGCTTTCTCATTTAATAAGATATATACAAGAATCAAAATGATACCAGTGTCGATATTCGCTAATAAGCGGAATGGGGAATGTTGTTAAAAAACGTAAAGTGGCCACTCAACCCAGCCAATGACAGGTCATAAGCCCTGTAAACGCTCGAATATCGATAATCCTGAATTTGAAAAAATTCTACCTCATCTCTGTAGGAATATTGATAAAAAAATACTTTACTAATACTTAAACTACTCTCATACATTTTTATTTATATCCCTACAGAGATGAGGTAGAATTTTTTCAAATTCAGGATTATGGATATTCGAGCGTTTACAGGGCTTATGACCTGCCATTGGCTGGGTTAAGTGGCCACTTTAAGTACTGCAACATTCCCCATTCCGCTTATTAGCGAATATCCACACCAGGTAACATTTTTGATTTTTGTATTTATGTTACGAATTTGAGAAACCATTCACAAGCGAGTTGGAGCGCCATCTACTCTCATACACACGTTTGTCTAATAATAATGTCAAAAATTAATAAAATTGAGCGGGAATTTCGTACTCATTATAAAACGAAAAAATACAGACTAAAATGGATACAAAGTCGTTGGGACAATAGGCTTCTTTCCCCCTCGGGCAACTCCACGTGGACCGGGCCGTCTTCTAGGAATTTAGCAAAAACATGTGTTTGCACTTGTGCGACACTGCGACAGTGACTAGTGACTACCGAACATCTACGAAAGCTAGCCTTCGGATATTTTTATCTGTTATGTTATCCATAGTGTTGAAACGGTGCTTTATCTGTTTACTTTTTTATTGTTTACTTTTTAGCACGAATTTTTTACAAATTTACTATTTAGCTCAATGTTTATTTTTGTAAATTTATTGATAATTTTAAGTTGCCAGAATTTCACTCGTCCATGCACTTTGTAGCTGCAAGACGATTAGTAATCTAGCTTCAATAGATAAATGTTATCAACTATCAAATATCCAAATTCAGTAAATGAGGTCTAGAATTCCAACCGTCCATGCGCTCAGTAGCTGCAAGACTTGTTGTTATCTAACTTCTATTTTTATAAATTTGTTTTTTATTTAATTTTTTTTAAATATCACTAAAACTCTAAACTCCATTGTCAAATAAAAAAATAAAAATGTAAATAAGGGCTAGATTTCTTATTGTCTATGCGCTCTGTAGCTGCAAGACGGTACAATAAAATGCTCTAATTTTTACAATTTCCTGCAGAGCTAAAGTTTCTCATTGATAAGATTAAGAAAGGGTTTCTGAAACGGTTCGGTCATGTAGAACGAATGGATGACGAAATAATGGTAAAGCCGAGGAAGACGTGGCATGGTCAGATAAACCAAAATCTTAAGTCTGGTCATGTCAAAAGCAGGCAGAACAGAGGGGCATGTATGACAAGTTGTATGAATGCGGGAGAAGCTAGGGATGTGTCAGGATAGGCGTGTGTGGCGGTCCATCCTCTCCGCCACCCCGAGGAGAAATGGCGTGACCGTGGCCACGGTAGCACGCAGAACGGTGGATACTACGCAGCGCGAAAAGCGGTCACGTAAGCCAGCCAGTGACGGAGCTCACGTGTACCCTGTGACGGCTAGATTCCTAAGATGGACATCTAAATGTCATTTACAAACTAAACATGACTTTAGCAGCGTTTAAAATGTCTTTTAATGCATAATTTGTCTGGGCGTAGCGTACAGAAAATATTTAGATAAATGAGTCAATGGCTACTTACAGGATTGTACATGATTGCGGAGTATTCCGTTAAACTTAGTAATTTAAAAAACACTAAATTATTTGATATAAATTGGAAGTTTTGTGGCCTAAAAAGTATTGGACAACATAACGCAGGTCATAAGACAAGAATTTTCCAATGTTTACATTGCTATTTGCTATTGCTATTCAATCCGACACTAGAAAACATCAAGAAATTCCGAAGCAATTGCGACAAACTTATAAAAAAGTCCAACCATAATCTCTGTAAACTTCAACTAATCATACGGTTCGCGAGAACTTTTTACTACAATCCCTGCGCAATTTCACAAAGCATAGATAAATGTCAAGAATCAAAAACTGACAGCAGTCAGGCCATCTTGTTTACATCTACCAATCACAACCAGACGTTTATCGTGTTTCGAACGCTCATTGGACCAAAATACTAATGAAGAATGTTTATTTGAGATGTTCGCTGTACGTGCTCGTGTATTTTAAAGATGGCTGCTGGTTCTGTCAATTTTAATAGTGATGCGCACAGTACTGATTGAAAAGAATAATCGAATAAAAACAAAATTATTATAACAATGTTTTAAGTGTCCAAATGTTTGCAGACTAGCTGGATTTCCTCCCTAGGGAATTAATTAGATCTAAATGTGTTGCAACAGAGAGGAAAATCATTTTTGAGAAGGGAATATGGAAGTCTAGGCATCAACAGGCCCTGTCATTGGCTAATTTAAGTGGCCACTTTACACACTGTATATCATTCACAATTCTGCCTATGTTTGAGCATCCACATTTCCTCAACTCTTCCATCTGTTGACTTTTGTAAAGTAAAAGAGCTGAAACCGTTACCATGTGGGTGAGATTCATCCGGCTGAACCAATTCACCTACTAGGCAACGCCTGAATACCATTTTTTTTTAAATGTAGTTCTCCTTTTGCCAGTTATTTAATTCAACAATGTTTTGAGTACGTCCAAATATTTGCAGACCAGCTGGATTTCCTCCCCACTGAGTTAATTAGACTTGTTACAACAGAGAGGGAAAACATTTTATAGAAGGGCATATGGAGATCTTAGCATTTACAGGGCTTATGCCATGTCATAAGCTGGTTTAAGTGGTCACTTTACACAATGTGTAACACTCACCATTCTGCCTATGTTTAAACATCCACATTTCCCCAACTTTCTTGAAATGTTCTTCATCTCCGTTGTAATATGTTAATATTAACAGCTCCCCAGGGAGTTGAATCCCGTCCTTGTATACAAAAATTTTGAGAAACTCGAAATATTTTTATAAAAATATTCCTTATTATTAAAGGACAACAAAATATTTCAGTTTTATTTTGAACAATATTTTGAGTTTGTCCAAACTCTTGCAGACAAGGACTGGATTCAACTCCCTGGGGAGCTGTTTATATTAACATATGACAACAGAGATGAAGAACATTTAAGAAAAGGTAATATAGAAGTCTAGGCATTTACAGGGCTTATGACCTGTCAATGGCTGGCTTAAGTGGCCACTTTACACACTGTGTAACATTCACCGTTCTGCCTATATTTGAACGTTTTAGAACATTATTCTGTATAAAAAAAGAATAGGACCTATGTAAAAGTATAAATAAATAATAATCAAGAACGATGAAATATTGTCATCTGTGTCTAGTAAACGAGATTTAGGTATTTTACTTGACACCTAACTTTCTTTTACAATTCATATTGAACATTGTATTACATTTAGTTTTAAAGCTGATTTTGTATATTAATGTTGATTTATGTTTCAAGCATTGTATTAAAAAAATAAATTGACACGCCGGATACAAATGATTTTTCGTGTGTTAATATAAATAACTCCTTTGAAGTTACTACAAAGTTATGTCGTCACTTTTTCTGACAAATGTCATTCTAATCGTGTTATATTTTAATGACTAACTTGAATCGAATAGTCGATTATTTTTTATAATGAGTTATCTTCGCGACACTATCGTGCAGATCTCAGGTAGCTGTCAAAAGCGAAAATAACATTCAAAATTGGAATTTCCAAGATTTTGTGTTTGTTTGGGCGACGTATAGTTATTTGCTGCTGATGTACTGGCTTTTATCTTTTATTTGCTCAGTAATGAAGTCAGATAAGCAATTCTAATACTTAAAGGTATGTTGTGAGTTTATTTCACAGATGTCCAGTAAAACAATGCAGTAGCTTTTTGTGAAAAGATTACGATAAGATTGCAGATGTGGAACGAACGGATGATGACTGAGTGTTCTAAGAGAGATTTGGACGATCGGCCAGCAAATCTTGTCATGTTTAAAACAGACGATCGAATAGCGTGTGACAATACGAGCCTGGCCGAGAGTTGGAAGAAATATTCATGTTCCATCGTAGGAAGCATCGCAAATAGTGAGCATACGTCACATCTCTGTGGGATGTCAGACTTTTGGAAGAGTCCATGAGTCCAAAAGTCTGACATCCCGCCTGCGCGCATGTAGCGTTCAGGGCCTAAACATGTTTGGCCATAGAATTAAGAATAGTCCAGAAACGGCGTACGCGCATCAAACAGAAGGCGACTAAACTAGTCATAAATGAGTAGTTTTACGTTTTGACCCGTTAGTTTCTTTGCAGACGTCGCTCAGTACGCAACTCCCGATTTGAATTCAACTATGCCGTGCTGTGTCCTTTTAAAGTGTAGAAATACTGCTAGGGTCTTAAAGAAACAGGACGGCATCACATTTCATGTGTAATTAGCAAATTAATGTGTAAGTAGCAAATGCATTACGTAAAAATTGAATTATTTTTCCATCTGTCAGATTGGCGAAGAAATCAAAATGGACATTTCGTTAGTGTTGCCAGGGTAGTAAATTTTTTTACCCTACTTTCCTCGTCTAATGAGAGAACTAATGAAATTTGGACCTCGGATTAAACAACGCCGTGGTGGAAATTTGGCCGACATTATCTTTAAAACATCAAATATTATTTAACATGACATAAAAATATTCGTTTTATGCAAAATAAAATTTGTTTTATATTTTAAGTTCTAAGTTCATTAATTAAATTACTCTTATTAAATGACCCTTTACTTATCTACTCTGTTGCGTCAATCAATATTATTTTTTTTATTTTTTATAAACTTTTTTTTTGCACCACAACATTACAGTGGTGAATTACATCACAGAACACCCAGGCTTGAGAAAAATCACATTTTAATTTTTGTGTCCTCACCGGGAATCGAACCCGAAACCTTCCGTGTGTGAGTCAAGCGTTTTGACCGCTACACCACGGAGGCCGCGTGCACAATAAAACTTTAGAGAAATTAACAGATTGCTTTTTTTACCTTACATTTGTGTCATGATTATATTTTTTCCCGTCGTGCAACATTACGCGGCGACATCACGAATGCGCGCGGCGAAAGTTGGGCATAGTGGGGGGATTTTTTGACACAGTCTGATGTATTAAAATATGATTCTACGCTCCTTCTGGATTATTCTTGATTCTATGCCGTAGTTTAATAGTCTATTAACAAATAAAACAAAACTCCAGAACTTCCTCATTAGAGCTGACAAGTATATCACACAAAACTCAATTCAATCGCACCATTTTACTATGCTGTATTTATTTTTTAGTGCTGGACCCAAAATGAAAATGAGCGGTCTCCTCACCGTCAACAGCAGGACTATGGTTGCCGACAGTGGCACGGCAGACATGGAAGTCTTTAAAGAAATCGAGAAGGTGTATTTCTCCTCCAGCGATGAAATAGATCCGAATCGCTACGTCCTCGAGCGCGCCCCGTCCGACTGCAACGCCATCGAGGAGATGTTCATCCGCCTCAAGAGGCAGCAGCAGGTCGTGTCCAACAAAGCGCTCCATCTCATCTCGCAGAAGAGAGACCACTGCGACCGGGAGTTCAAGGTCATCACTCTGATTCAAACTCAGCTCGAAGACACGATCAAAACCTGCCGGCACGGCCGGCAGAAACTCAACTCGGCCAAAACCAATCTGACAACCAGCACGTTCGGAATCCTCGCCAACTTCAGGAAGCGGCAGATAGTACAGGGGCTGCTGCGGTCGCTGAACGTGATTAACCACCTCCAGCAGACGGAAGACGAGGTCCAAGTTCTGATGCGTGGTAAAGAATACGACGCCGCTATCCACCTCGTTCTCAAGGGGCAAAGAGCCGCCGCGGATCTCCGCCATTTTAAATGCGTGTCGTCTCTCACTCAGCGCTTGCAGGACACCCTCAACCTCGCCGAAGAACAGCTCGACGGCGTTTTGGCGAGCGTCTGTTACAAGTTCGACGCGGAGACGTACACCAAACTCCAAATGGCGTATTCGCTGCTGGATAAAACGCAAATCGCTATGGACCAGCTGCACATGCATTTCGCCTCCGCGATCAACATCTCTTCTCTCGAAGCCCTCAAGCAGCATCAGAAGGAAACGGACCAAGACCACATGAATCTCAAGGATCTCTGTTCCAACGTCAAGGAAACCAACGTGATCGTTTGCATGCTAGATCTGTGCGACCGGCTCTGGGCCGTCATGTTGAGCTACCACTGCGTAGTCGACTGGCATACCAAGCAGGACGAAACGGAAGACGCCCAACTCACCGCCATGTCGGAGTTCGAAGCCAACGTGAACAAAGAATACGTAAGACAAAAGCTGAAAAACGGGCTGATGAGAATATGGCACGACGTGCACTCCAAAGTCTCCACGTTCCTCGTGCAGTCCGGCCTTCCTCAGTACCCGTTTGAAAAATTTGTCCAGGTGCTGGGCATCTTGAAGCGGCTCACCGAAGTGGCCGAAGAGTTCTGCGGCGATACGTCCGAGAGCCTCCAGACTTTCATCAAAGACCAGAGTTTAACATATCTAAGAAATTACTACGCCGGACGTATGGAGGTCTTGCGAATATTCCTCGAAAATGAAAGCTGGGAGATCTGTCCCGTGAAATCTAGTTTCAACGTCCTTCAGCTCCAAGAGTTCGAGAAGGTTAAGAGACATATCAAGGCTTGTTCCGATGGGGGAAATGTAAAGCCCAAATCCAGGTATTCTTCTATGTCCACGAGAACCCTTTCGTCGGACGCGAGCTCATCCGTGCATTCTCAGGACGACAGCAACTACGTCGGGAAGTATTTCACGGGCAACCACAGACACACTCCTTTCCACATTTTCCGATCGGAGAGCGCGATCCACGACGATATTCCCGATCTCGATCTCGACGAATCCGACACGCAAACCGACCCTTCGGATGAAGAAGAACTGGAGGAATTGACGAGGGACTTTATCGACGAGAATCCCGCAGTTGCAAATGCGCAGAGTACGAACAAACAGACTGTGAAGAAGCGTTTGGATCCGGTCATCGTCACCAACACGACACTTTCCGTGCTGCGCGACTGCGGACAATATCTTCAGATGTGCCGCTTCCTCCGCCCGATCTCGTTCCAGGTGATCATGCTGATGAGCCAGATGTTCGACTATTATTTGTACTCGGTTCATTTCTTTTTTGCGTCCGATTTGAAAGTATCGTCGACGACGCTGTACTCGAACAAATTGAACTCGATGCTCAAAAGAATCGGAAACAATCTCATCACGTCCGATGCGCCTGACACGGCGACCGAAGTCGTAGAAGATTTAGGACGATCGCAAAAAAACATCAGACCGACGTCTTCTCAAACTATCGTCTTGCACAATCCGGAAAATCTGCACGGGCTCTCCGAACGCATCGTAGCGGTCGAAAGCCTCTTATTCTTGGCGAAACAGTTTGAAATTCTGCAGCCGTATTTAGAGAGTATCGTGTCGCCGCATCAAAGGATCATTCTCCAGACGTTTTACGAGCAGACCGTCGCCGCCGCTGTGGATTTGCGAATCCCGATTTTGATGTGCGTCGCTTCGCAAGTGTTCGACGTTCGCAAGGTTCTCGTCAGCATGTCGCAGGTGAATTGGGTGGTGAAGAACGTAATGACGCAGCAGAGCCCGTACGTGGATCACATTCTGCGCGATCTGCAAGTGTTCTCCATGCGACTGGACCAAGTTTCTCACACGGTCACCGTGTCGGCCGAAGTTCACGACGCTCTGTGGTCGACCGTGGCGAAATTTATCATTCACACGTTGGTCGAAGGGTTCTCGAACGTTTCCAAATGCTCGGACAGCGGGCGGGGGCTCATGCAGCTCGACTACACCCAGTTGCTGTCGAAGCTGTCGAAGGTGTCCGGTCTCAAGCCCGTTCCTTATCAAGAGTATGTCGTGACGTATGTCAAGGCGTACTACCTCACGAAACCGGATCTTGAAATATTTATTAAGGAGCATTCGGAATATTCCACTAAGCATTTAACAGCCCTCGTCAACTGCGCCTGTGATAGTAAAAGATCGAGGGAGGAGCTGATTGCGGCCATCGAAGAGAAAGAAAACCAGTCACCTATAAAGCATAGTGTTAAAAACCATCCTTAGGCCTAAGCGTTTTAATTTTTGTAAATACACTGTTATCTTTATAGTTAATAAAAAATATAAAATTCATTGGTGTACTGTACTTCTTCGAAGACCCTGTTGCTAGCCAGCACTCTCCCATCATCATCAATGGTCTTCCTGAACGGTGGGAGCCCGTAGGAGTGAAGAAGAGGCTCTTTCATCTGTTGATGCTTGGACAAACTCGAAATATTGTTGATAAATTACCTGGTCCATGAAGAAGTATAGAAATTGAAAAAATAACATTTTCAGGCGTTGCCTAGTCTAGTATGTAGGTGAAATAATTCAATTACACGAATCTCACCCGCATAATTAAAGGTTTCAGCTCTTTGACTTCACAAACATCAACAGATGAAAGAATTGAAGGAATATAGATGTTTAAATATGAGCAGAATGGTGAATGTTACACAGTGTGTAAAGTGGCCACTTAAGCAGGCCATTGACAGGTCATGCTCTGTAGATGCCTAGACTTCCATATTACCTTCTCTTAAATGTTCTTCGTTCATCTCTGTTGTAATATGTTAATATAAACAGCTCCCCGGGGAGTTGAATCTAGTCCTTGTCTACAAAAATTTGGACAAACTCAAAATATTGTTGATAAATTACCTGGTCCACGAAGAAGTGTAGAAATTGAAAAAATAACATTTTCAGGCGTTGCCTAGTCTAGTATGTAGGTGAAATTATTCAATTAGATGAATCTCACCCGTATAAATAAAGGTTTCAGCTCTTTAACTTCACAAACATCAACAGATGAAAGAATTGAAGGAAGATAAACGTTAAAATATGGGCAGAATGGTGAATGTTACACAGTGTGTAAAGTGACCACTTAAACCAGCCATTGACAGGTCATGCTCTGTAGATGCCTAGACTTCCATATTACCTTCTCTTAAATGTTCTTCGTTCATCTCTGTTGTAATTTGTTAATATAAACAGCTCCCCGGGGAGTCGAATCCAGTCCTTGTCTACAAAAATTAGGACAAACTCAAAATGCTGTTAGTCTACAAGGATTTGAACGCACTCAGAACGTGAGTTGTATGCCCCCACTCGCGGGGCGCCAGATAAAGACGGGGTCATTTTTTATCTTAAAATTGACCAATTGATACACAGAGAGAAAAACTGTGATAACACATTTAAACTGTGTTCCCAGTACATAAAGTACGGCCATTTCACTACTAGAGGTTGTGACTTTTACTCACCATGAAAACTCATGTGTTTACGTTCATTATTTTAGGTGAGTAAATAATCTTTTTAAATGTTTGACGATGAATCGTCGCGTCTTCTGATAAAACCCCCTGAATCCATTTTTGCTTATACAGTTAAACCTCTATCTATCGTTTTTAAAGGGACTTATTGAAATAAACTATGAATGTAGGAATAAGAGCTCAATTCTCAAATCATCAATAATCATCAAAACTCTTTATTGCTCACTAGTTCGACCCCATCTAGAATACGCTTCTCCTATTTGGTCTCCATTCTACAGGACTCATATTGACCACATCGAGTCTGTCCAGCTCCGTTTTCTAAGAAAAGTGGCATGGTCGCTCGGATTACAAAGGGGTCATTATTCCTGTTTTGAAATAGAGCAATCTCTTAATCTGTCTTCGTCGGAGAGACGTAGAACTGAGATGGACCCATGGTTGTTTATCTTAAGGAAATGTGGATGTTTAAACATGGGCAGAATGGTGAATGTTACGCAGTGTGTAAAGTAGCCACATAAACAACTTAATATATATATATATAGTTGGATAATTTACATGGCGCCATTTTTGTGAAAATCACCTCAAGGGCGCTGTACAATTAATAAATATCCCAGTACGTCTTGCAGCTACAGAGCGCATGGACGGTTGGGATTCTAGTTCCTCGTTTTCAATTAAGATCAATAAAAAATTATAACAGATAGGAGCTAGATTACAGGACGTCTTGCAGCTACAGAGCGCATAGACAGTTAGAAATTTAGCCCCCATTTACACATTTTAAAAATTGACAAATAAATTTAGTGTATTAATGATACTGATAATGGACCAACCATCTTGAAATAATTGTTAATAATCTGAGATATAACAGCTAAGTATTTACGCCCAGCTAAATACGATTAAAATGGTATATGATCCACTTGTACAGTCATCGCTTTCCAATGGATTCATTGGATGGGGGGAGCTTACAACAACCATTTTAAACCATAGTTCAAAAATCTATCCTCAAAAGAATGCTTCACAAAAATCTCACTTTTCCCTCTTTCCAGTTGTTTCAAGAAGCTTAACTTTTAGATCTACGGCAAATATATTGTTTTCAATGTTTAAAATATATATTTAAGAACCAAAATTTATTTACAAGCAATTCAAATAGATCAAGTCAAAGAAGGAATCGTGTGTTAGAAATAGCACATTGTAAAACGAGACGGGGCCAGCACAGAGACATGCATATTTTATAGGCCCAAAATTTTTTTATTTTTTTTTTACTGATAATATTTCATTGCTTCTAATATTTATTTATATTAATATTTATTTTAAAATAATGTGACCTCACTGTCACTGGGGCACTGGGGTTACCCGTGCCGAGGACACAGGACACAACAATATACTTTTTGGGAATATTTTTACATTTGAGAATAAATAAAGAAGACTAACTTAAAAAACAGAGATTATTAACAAAATGTTCAAACAAACAAACGATTATTCCTACTTTTGACATGTCCATCTTCAAGTATTTGATGGACTTGGTCGTGCCAAGTCTTTCTCGGCCTTCCTGTATTTCTGCATCCATTGTAGATCCTTTTAGCCGTTCTTTCATTGTCCACTCGCTCTACATGTCCAAACCAACGCAGCACCCCCTTCTTGATTCTGTCAATAATGCGTGTCTCAGCCTTACACACTTTGCGGATCTCGACATTTGTGCACCTATCATGCATCGTTTTACCACACATTCGCCTGAGGGATCGCATTTCGACAGCATTCAACCTACTTTCATCATTATTTTTCCAATTCCATACTTCGCTCCCATACATTAGAGTTGGCACTAGAACTCCGTTGTGAACTGCTAGTTTAGCCTCCTGCGATAATCATTTGTTTGCCAAAGTAGATTTTAGTGCACCGTTCACCCTGTTCCCGGCACTCACCCTCCTTTCAATATCTTTCTCGGCCTTTCCGTCCCTAGTAAACATACTTCCCAGGTACACAAATTCTTCTACCTGATTCAGAATATCTCCGTTCACGCTGATACTAGGTATTTATGTTTATAACTAATTTGTGTACATCTATATTATTTATATTACAAAACGCACAATGAAAGAACAAAAACCTAACACAAGCTATACACTTGTGGAGCAGTTGATTCAATCTTGGTTTGGGCGAATGAGACAATCCAATTATTTGTTGCTTGTTTGGTTTTAGGGGTTGCCGTTGTCGGGCGGGCGAACGAAATATCTCCATCGCCTTTGTTCCGCAGTCCTGGCCAATACGCGTTTGCTTTCACCGCAAGGGGCGAGAGCGGATTCTCTGTGCCCGTGAACGCCAAATCCCGATTCGCCATCGTGGGCACTCTGAAAGTCGCCGTGCCGTCCAAGGGGCTCTCCTTAACAATCCAGCTTGAGGATGTGAAGGTAAATAGCTGTGGATTGGAGTAATCTTGGAGTATCATATTCAACAAGACTAATACAGTCCACGCAAATAAACCAGAGACTGAAATTCCGAACCTCATTATTAATAGCATTGTATTCTCAGGATCATAATACATTGGGTTTTTTCATTATGAGACTTACATTTCTTCAAAATCAATAGACATGATCATAAATTGGATACTAAAATTGAAATGTCATTTCATTAAATTCTGGATTTGCATCCGTCTGCCTCTGAGATACAAAATTGTTTAATAAATTACCAGACAAAACGAAACAAAAGACTCCGACAACCTTAACAAAAGATTAACAAACTACAACAGCTAAGCGTTGAAATTTTTCACGCAGGTATATAAGAGCGTTAGGACTATGAAGTACACTGAACAGAAGTGAGAGGGAGTGATAGTCTCTCCGCTGTCTAATTTTGAGCCATTTCAGTTGCCTACGATAATCAGAAATGTGGTCATATTTCCTAAGACCAAAAATGTACCTTATGCATGTATTCTGAAGTGTTCAAGTTATGACGTTCAAGCTTATGACCTGTCGTTGGCTGGTTTAAGTAGCCACTTTCCACACTGTGTAACATTCACCGTTCTGCCCATGTTTAAACGTGCAAAATTCCTCAACTCTTTCATCTGTTGACTTTTGCGAAGTAAAAGAGCTGAAACCTTTATCACGCGGGTGAGATTCATCCGGCTGAACCAATCCACCTGATGGGTGATGCCAAAAATGTTTTCCCTCTGTTGCAACAAATTTAGATCTGAATAACTCCCTAGGGAAGAAGTCCAGCCTGTCTGCAAACATTTGGACATACTTAAAACATTGTTGAAAAATTATTTAGTTAAATGAATTAACCCGTAAGGGTTTATAAATTTCACGTTTTGAGTATGTCCAAATGTTTGCAGATTTCCTCCCTAGTGTTATTTAAAAAAATATATAAATATAAGCGTTTTTATAAATTACCTAAATATTCAAATTTTGGTGATCATTTTCAACGAATTGTAAATAACACACTTTTAGAAAATGGGAATCAAGTTGGGGTAGAGTGGGGCTCGAACCTCGGACCACAACCCGATTTAAATAATATAGTTTACCTAGACAAGAGAGATTTTTATAATAATTTTATTAAAATCATTATTTAAATTTAACAAGTAAAAATCCTGCAAAAGGAAATCGACTGGAGATCAGTCAGTCTCATGATGAATCTGGTTTTTAGAGTTTGCCGTGCATGAATCTTTTGAAATTGCTCGTGACTTGAATGATTGATCGCGTCTGTCCTGTACGCAGGTATTTTGCCAGTGGGTGATTTTTTTTGTATATGTACTTCTAAAACAAAAAGTTTCGTAAGTGAGTTGAAAGTATGTGATTTTGGTTCATATATTGGATAAATTTTGGTTTAAAGTTTCACAAATCGGCCGCTAGATGGCAGGATATTTTAATGTTTTTATTTTGATTAAATAAAATAATATCTAAATCTACGTTTACGTGCGGTTTTTGGGAACACAAAAAAATTACGTGAGTATTTAGTTTGTAGTGAATTAAAAAAAATGTACTTTTTAGTACTGAAAAAAATGTACAGCTCCCCAGGGAGTTGAATCCAGTCCTTGTCTACAAAAATTTGGACAAACTCAAAATATTGTTGATAAATCCACCCGGTCCATGAAGAAGTATAGAAATTGAAAAAATAACATTTTCAGGCGTCGCCTAGTCTAGTATGTGGGTGAAATAATTTAATTAGATGAATCTCACCCGCATAAATAAAGGTTTCAGCTCTTTAACTTTACAAACATCAACAGATGAAAGAATTAAAGGAATGTAGATGTTCAAATATGGGCAGAATGGTGAATGTTACACAGTGTGTAAAGTGGCCACTTAAACCAGCCATTGCCAGGTCATAAGCCTTGTAGATGCCTAGACTTCAATATTACCTTATTTTGTATGTTCTTCATCTTTGTTGTAATATGTTAATAAATATTTATGTTCTTATGATTTACCTTCATTATTTATTTATTAGAAAATGAGAATCAAGTTGTGGTGGAGCGTGGTGCTATGCTTGGACCTCTGATCCCTGGGTCGGCGACACTACACTTAAAGGGTGAAATTTCACAGTGCCCGAGATTCTAATAATTCAAATGAGGCCCGAAGGGCCGAATTTCCTGGCGTGTAACTGTCGGCGATAACCTACTGTTGCGTACTAGTAAATAAATAACTGTAAAACAATAAATACTCATGCCGTTATAGAGTTTTGCCGCGGTGTGAAATGGGCCAATCATGAGATATCACGCAGTGGGCTCGTGGTTTGCGCGTTTTTTTTCATTGAGGAAGTTCAGTAGTTTTTTTTTCAAATTTTTTATTTGTTAATAGACTGTTAAACTACGTCAAAAATATTTTTTTTAAATTTTTATATATCGTATTATCGGCGCTACGATTTTTCAAAGTTTTGTATTTCTGAAATAACTCCGCGTGTAACGTCAGAGGTTCATTTCCGCTTATTCTCATTCAGTTCTTCCCATTGGTCCAGAAGCGACGAGCAGACCGGAAATCTTCCATAGCCGTCAGATCATAGGTCGATTCACATGAACCGGTGACGTCATTTAAAGTAGTGCGTTTTTATCAAAATATTTTTTATTATTTTTTCTGTACATTTTCAAGAAACTTTGCAGTACAATTTAATGCTCTAATTTTTACCCCGCGTAAGAAAACATTTTTTGTATCCAATTTCCCGTAGGGCTGAAGTTCCTCATTGTGTCTGTATGTATTATAAGCAAATGTGTTTGTCTGATGGACTGAATAAGTTTGTAAATAAATAATTTAAATACATTGCAACAAACAGTATAGCGAAGAAAAGTTAATATGCTCATGCTTTTTGTAATCTGTCTTTGTTTCTAGCACGCGTCAGTAGGCGGGAAGCAAGACAAGGCCTCGCTCGACGGCCGCCCGGCGCTGTCGGACCTCCCCGGCGACGCGGGGCCTCTGCTCGCCCCGTTCCTGCTGCACCTCCGGTCCGACGGCACGGCCAGCTCCATCAGTCTTGCGGCTGCAGAGCCGCTGTGGGCCGTCAACATGAAGAGGGCCATCGCGGTCACGCTGCAGATGAACAACAGAGAAATGCCCGGCGCCTTTAAAGTCAGCGAGGTATGAAAAAACATATTTTTCTTACCTCTTTATTCCTTAAGACTCATTATTTCTGGCTGCGATACGATCCCACTTACAATTCGATGAAGCTCACACTTACTCCCACACTAATACATAAACACACATCTACACTTACTCTCATACAAATACACATAAACACACCCCTGTGTTGTAACACAATTTAATAATACGTATGATTCTTATTTGGAAACTTTGCTGGTCTGTCTTTAAACCGTATTTTTAAAAAATGTTATTATTTCATTGTTGTCTTTTTGTTTCTTTAAAATAAACAATAAATACAAAGATAACTTTTATTAAAAAATAAAATTGATTATTCTACTGCATATAAGTAAAAAATTACATTGATTAAAAAAATACATAAAAACATCTGTTCAAAAACGCTGTTGTGAGGCGAGCGCACACAACTTCACTTCGCAAGGCTGCTGCCACCCAGCCATTATATCTGCAACTCAAATCGCACAGTAAATGAGTCAACATTAAATTTTGGTTTTCATAATTTCGCGGAGCACTTGCAGCAGCTCGCGGAGCACCAGTTAAGAACCACTGATTTACACAGTCGACGTTTTGATGACGTCATCCGCCGCCCCATGACGGCCGCTAGGTGACAGTACCGCTTTCCCAGGAAACCATAGATTTTCCTCCTGTCAAAGTGATCGCTTCACCATTCTGGCTGCGTTTGAACATCCGCATTACTTTGATTCCCCGTCTGCTTCTGTTCCAGCCTTGCCTTCACGGGACGTGCGTCGTCGAGTACAGTTCTGCGGACGAACGAACTGTTAGAAAGAGCAACAATGTTCCGACCCTCGTGCCGTCTCCTTCGCACAGGCTCTGGATCTCTGTCATGCCAGACATCTGTACCAAGGACATCAAGGTAAATTGTTCCATGAGACCAAATATGGCCGTAAATAGGACACATAAGTACTATGTCTGTAATCATAGAATTAAGAATAGTCCAGAAACCGCATACGAGCATCAAACAGAAGGCGACTCAACTAATCATAAATAAGTCGGTGTACGTTTTGACCCATTAGTTTCTTTGTAGACGTCGCTCAGTACGCAACTCCCGATTTGAATTCAACTATGCCGTGTTGTGTCGTCTTAAAGTGTAGAAATACTGCTTGGATCTTAAAGAAACAGGATAGTATCACATTTCATGTGTAATTAGTAAATGAATGTGTGAGTAACAAATACAGTACTTAAAAATTTAATTATTTTTCCATCTGTCAGATTGTCGAAGAAATCAAAATAGGCATTTCGTTAGTGTTGCCAGGGTAGTAAATTTTTTTACCCTACTTTTCTCATCTAATGAGAGAACTAATGAAATTTGGACCTCGGATTAAACAACGCCGTGGTGGAAATTTGGCCGACATTATCTTTAAAACATCAAATATTATTTAACATGACATAAAAATAACCGTTTTATGTAAAATAAAATTTGTTTTATATTTTAAGTTCAAAGTTCAATAATTAAATTACTCTTTTTAAATGACCCTTTACTTATCTACTCTGTTGTGTCAATAAATATTTCCGCGTGCACAATACAATTTTAGAGCAATGAACTGATTGCTTTTTTTTTTACCTTACATTCGTGTTACGATTATATTTTTCCCCATCGTGCAACATTACGCGGCGACATCACGAATGCACGCGGTGAAAGTGGGGCATAGTGGGGGGATTTTTGGACGCAGTCCGATGTATTCAAATATGATTCTACGCTCCTTCTGGACTATTCTTAATTTTATTGTAATACATGTATTGGCCAAATCTGTCTGTCACATCTAAAAAGCAATGTTTGTATGTGTGTCCTCTATAGATTGCATAACTTCTGGACCGATTTACCTGCGGTTTTCCGCGAAATGTAGATCTTTGTCACGACTATATTTATAGCTCTTAAAATCTTCAATTTATTAAATAGAAAAAAGTTATAAGCGTAATTTTTTTTTATTCTTAATTTTGCATACGTCAAACTCCGGTTTTCTCACCAACAGAGGGGTGTACTTATGTGGGAATACGATTTTAAAAAATGTATTGAACTTAATATTATTTTAATATTACCAAAAATCCAGTAAAAATAAATAAATGGATAAAAATTGATTAAAAGGAATTTAAGGAAAGAATCTGGTTGAGATCCACAAAAAAACAAATACTGTTTGTAAACATTCAAAACAAACTTTTTTTGTACACAAAAAAAAAATCTTTAAATTTGTTTGTCAATGCATTCTCCTCGAACGCAACCCTGGTAGATCGATGAATAAAACATTTATGCTCTTTTCTTATTTTTTACACATTCGATTGAAGATTTTAATATCTACGAACACGCACAGCGCAAAGATCTACATTTCTCTGAAAACCGCACGGAAATCGGTTAAGCCGTTTAGGAGTTCAGTGACATCACACGTATAGAGGAATTATATATATATAAAGATCTACTCTAATTTAGCAATAGCAATAGCAAAGCACTGCTGGGTTCAGCTCGTTGGATATAAAAAACGCTTTCTTACACGTGAAAAAATTAGAGGATTTAATTGTACAGCCGAGTTTTTCAAAAATGTATTTTAACAAAGTCAAAATGTTACACCGGGTATTTTAAGGCTCAGTTTTATAAAAAATTCTGAATTCTTTTTTTTAGAACCCTCTGATTGGAAACTCTGAAAAATGGTACACTCTGGATGACCTCGGAATGAAGACGCTTGAATCTTTCGGGTCTATAGAAATACATTATCATAAACACATCCTAGTTTCGTCTGTCAAGTAAGTACCGTAAAAGCATCCAACATGAGACTTCAATGTAATTTGAGACGTAACTTCCGCGGCACATAAAATTATATGTGGTATCATTGCTACTCCAGCAGCGCTAGCAGTGTCCTTCCAAAGTGTTTGCTTGTGAACGTGTAATAGAGTATTATCACTCGGAGGAATATCGGATTTAACCTACTCTACAAATAAAAGATTTTTTAAAGATTCTCCTAGTGTTTATATAAGCCCAAATAATGAATATTTTCATTCATTATTTTCGTTTGGAAAATAAGGTCTTTCGAAAACGATAGTTTCGTTAGTTGGTATTAAATTTTGTCACAGAAGTTCACGAGTAATGCATTCATTTAAATGTTGGCAATGCCACAGACCACAGATATTGAAGGAGAAATACAAGGAGAGTTGTCTATGCATATTATCTCAAATAAACCTACCTACACAAAAAGCAGAAAATTGTAAATATGAATGAACTTACTTTACACAAAAAGCAAAAGAATTAACTCACCCAACACAAAAAGCAAACAAAAATGATAAAGAATGAACCCACCTAACACAAAAAGCAGAAATTTTAAAATCATAATGATCTAGGTTTTCCAAAAATTTCAAAACGTAAAATAAGAATCTGCTGACTTTACTTCACACGAAAATCATTACCCGCGGGTCCTTCGTTCGCCCCTGGCCTAATCTTATTCTTATTATTTTAGTATGACACTCGAAAGAAAAAACGCGTCGGAGACGGCTCCGCCGATTTCCGGGGAGTTTCCGGTGTCTTCCGGCTTGTCTTTTGAGCCCCCGAGCGCTGACGACCCCACCGGGAGCAGGGCCGCCCCGAAAGGACCCGAGCTGCAAGAGGAACTCTTCAAAGCGCTGTCCCAAGCCGCAGACGGGCTGGAGCAACATGGGCCCAGGGACACGCTGCTGAGAGACAAATTGCCTTATGAAATTCACAGGTAACTTCACATGCTGGTATCGCAGGAAATGAGAGAGGGGATGAACGAGCAAGAGCCGCAACTTGTAAAAGAACGGCACCTTTCTTCTCAGAATTTCCCCATAGCTTTGCCAAACGTTGGGAGGATCATCACCGCGCTTCTTCTACAGCTAAAATCACTAAACCCGACGCTAGCTGATGCAGCACTTCCGTCGTCATCACCAAAGTACTTTCGAAACGGCCCAAATCTTTACCGGACACGGAGCCACGAGAAGTTACCCATACAGGTTTAAATGAAGGAATGATGACTATTGTCCATGCGATGATATTTCTTCACAGAGTATCGAACATCTGTTATTTCAGTGCCCATTTTTCAGTTTACAACGCCATAATCTTGAAGCAGAATGCAGGAAAGATGGAATACCCTTAACAGATATCCAAACTGTTGTTAAAAGTAGTTATCACGCGCCATTGTTCTTGGACTTTGCAACAATGGCGATTGGACTCATAAAGGTAAAAAACCAAAATCAGTGATCGAACATCCCATTTCCAAGACAAACGAAAACAATTTTTTCCGAGTACCTTAGCCTTGTACACGTAAGGCTACTAAATACAGAAGTCCAAATTTACCTAGATACATCGATTCGACGTGCACATATTTTGGAAAAGTAATTTCATATTTTCCGCTGTATTTCAATGCTTTATAAAAAGTTTTATAATCATCCGATTCAAATCAAATATGCGTCGTTCTGTTTGATAACTTGTTGTCAACGAGAATCCAACTTCACAATACCCTTTTCGTAGAAGCCCTTGTCCCTATTGGCAAAAAGCTCGGACAACCAATTTTCTCATGCCTCTATCGAAGCCAAATTTATACCCCCAAGCGCGTCGGCCATAGGCAGAAACGGGCAATAGTCACTCGGTGCCAGGTCTGGACTATAGGGTGGATGCATGAGAACTTCCCATCCGAGCTCCCGGAGTTTCTGGCGCGTCATCAAAGATGTGTGTGGCCTGGTGTAGTCCTGATAAAACACGATTTTTCTCCTATTCACCGATGCT
Source organism: Micrasema longulum (assembly GCF_059751315.1). Classification (NCBI taxonomy): domain Eukaryota; kingdom Metazoa; phylum Arthropoda; class Insecta; order Trichoptera; family Brachycentridae; genus Micrasema; species Micrasema longulum. The sequence goes on from NW_028277306.1 coordinate 106,656, forward strand.
GGCCGCTTCTGTTTGATCGCAGTAGAGAGCAGAATTGAGCGTTTGGCTATAGGGGCTCTTAGTAGAGTATTCCCTGCCAATCCCACCAAACATACAGCAACACCTTCCTGGCCGTCAGTCTTGGCTTAGTCGTGGTCTGGGCCGCTTCTCTTATCCTCCGAGGTCACCATCTTAAAATTTTAGGTGTCCATCTTGTCCATGCAACATGCAACATGTCCTGCCCATTGCCACTTCAGTCTTGCTACGCGATCCATGATATCCGCTATTCCTGGCCTTGATTATGATGACGTCAAACCTCACGGTTTTGTAATCGCTCCGTAGATAAATACAAACGGTCATTAAGCATACCATCTTGGTAATCGTCAAAAGTCATATAAAAATCACGTTCAAAAGAGAATTTTTCGCTTGAAATGGAATTTATTGGATTATACTAAAATACCATTTTCATAAAAATACTATTAACTATTTTAAATTTGAATGAAGTAAGGAACGTTGACTAAATTTTCGGGGTCATTCATTGGTTGGATTCGATTATATGACAAGTAGAAAGAGATAGTACAGAAGTTAAGTGTACCGTCTCGGAAGAAAACGTTCATAATTACAGCCCTGGTATAACATTTGTCCCCTCCCACTGGTCTAGGAGCCCCCCACTTACAGCCACGCAAATCCTGTACGTCTGTCGAACCTTCCATCGGTTTCAGAATCATGTCCACGATGACATTTGCGAGTCTCAAGGCCGTGCATGACGAACTGAACCTGGGCACCAGCTACCATCGGGAGACCATGAAGAACATCTTCCTGGAAGCGCTGCCGCAGTGCACCAACCCCGCCAGCTCGCTGCTGGTGCGAGACTTGGTGCAGCAGGGGAAGTCGGGCGAGGCCACGCTGACGATGCTGAGGTAACCATTTTGAAAACTAGCCAAAGCTTATAGTAATAATGCCTACCTAGAGAGAAGCCCTAACACTATGCTTCATAGAACGCAAGCGATGTTGGTTTGTTGGTAGCAATCAATTGGTGGCCATTTTGTTTTATTTGACAACATAAACATAACGGTATTTTGATATAACGGTCTAAATGAGGTTATTAAAAGGAAACGTGTTCGAAATTTCCTTTATACAAATATATTTCCATATTTTCTCCATGGATTATGGCACAAAAGCAGCGATTTTTCACACACCATAGATATTTGCGATTGGCGCGTCTTTATCATTTTGCGCTTTCGATAAATTGTTTCTTATTTTATCCGCCGTCTTCGGACGTATGGTGGTTGCGCCACATGTACTATGTTTAATGTGTATTGCACATTTACTAGGTTGCTGCGTTAAATTTATTGCTACCTACTGAGCCCTAGTTGAGATGTTGCGATTATACTACTGTGGCAGTGGCGTGCGTTCCATAAACACACATAAACCGTGCCTACCCTACTAGAATGTCATTAAAATAATATCAAAAATATAAGTAACTATTTTTAAAATTTGAAAAACGCGCCAGAGATAATTCGGTTAAGTAGTGTATTGTGCCTATCAGCGCGCTGCTATCGGCCTGGGTCGTGAGAAGCGCGAACTACAAATGCCTATTTCTTTCATATGAACATAACGCGTATGCGGGAACGAAATGTGTATGTGTGGGTTTTATTTCAGTTGTAATTACGCGTGTATATGTAAGCTAGTAGGCAGTGCTTTTCGAACGTTGGTAGGAACATTGTTTTAGAAAGAACAAACGAACACGTTACTGATATCTAGCGTTTTTTTCGATTATTATTTAATAAAAGACAGTCATGTCGAATAAATAACCTCAAATTGGTTTCTATTATAATTATACAATCGAGAGTATTTATGTTCCGCGTTTATTAAAAAAAAATATACAGCCTGCTGCGAGAGAGAGGTTTGAACATTAAGGTTGGAAAAACCCCAGTACTAGGTAGGTAATTACATGAATTTGTATTGGGGTTCGGTGGCAAAGTAAATAAAGATAACGCATAGCAACGCCAAATCCGCGAACCAGCAAAAAACGTCATAATTTTGACGAATGAAAAAGGTACAGACACTGAAAATTTTATTCTGATTCTGAAGCCTCAATTAGTCCAACAAATACAAGTACCTGTTCATCAAATTTCTCCGCCATCGTATTTCCTCTTAAGCAGGAGAACGATGACCGAAGAGCCAAATTAGGCGTTAAATTGTCGTTACTTTGTAGAAAGATGCCTTTCTGCGTGCAAGGCTTGGGACCCGAGCTGCTGGGCGAGATGGCCCTTTTGCTGAAGCTCGGCCAAGAGCAGCCCGCAGTGGTGCGTCACGCGGCCGTACTGGCCCACTCGACCCTCGTGTTCCGGACCTTCATATCCGGCGCGTGTACTGAAGACATGTTCGAGGAATACGTCCAGCTTTACTTCTCCAGATTTACGGGTAAGTTTTAGTCAAAACCTTAATTATCATCACCATTCCACGTCTGCTCCCTGGTTAAAGCATTTAGGGTCCTCAAAGAACCCCTTCTGTTAGCGGCCAGCTCCTGTGCAACCCCCCAAAGTCAAGTTACACAATTAGTACATTTAGTGTGACATAGGGTTTGAGCTCCTACCCCAGTTAGAAATTAACAGAAGACATGAGGTTGCTGTTTAATGAGTATTTATTACATGGCGAATAAGATACAACACTTGGTTGTGTAGCGTAAGATGGGTTGAAGAAACTGCACTTGAACTACATGCTGCAACTGAGTGACTGCTTTGAGCTGGACAACTGACTGATCTGAACTGGGCGTTGACTGCGCCCTGTGGTCTCTTTATAGGCCACGTTCCTTTGTTGTTAATTTCTTCATGGTAGGGAAAATGTTAATGTACTGCAGGACGATGCTCTCGTGTTTTGCAGAATGTAATGTATAAAAGTCAATAGAAAATGCTGACTTGCTTTCTGGAGTCATGACTCTATATTTCAGGTGAAATTATTTAGCACGTGTGGGTGTGTCATCGATCATGGACTATGAACCACACAGTTATTTACTTTTTAAAATAAATTCCACAACTCGGAAAAACCGGTGAAATGAACAAAATTTTGAGTTTTTACAAATTTATGAAGACAAGAACTGATTTTTACCCCCTCGTAGATTCTTGTAGATTGATTGGTCAGTGACGTCTTTGCGACCTGTGTAGGTCTATTTTGCAGTGCCCCATGCACCACTGGTTGTGGGAAGGGCGTTGATGATGGCGATGAAGCAGAGGCAGAATGGTGAATTTTGTAAAGTGACCACTTACAGCAGCCAATGACAAGTCATAAGCCCTGTTAATGCCTATACTTTCATATTCCCATCTCAAAAATGTTCCCCTATCTCTGTTGTAATTTGTCAACGGGCGATGTTCATGGATTTAAGTATCGCTCATTACATAAACCAAACCAAGGCTAGTATTTTAAATGCTCTTGCGTGGGTATAAAATCCTTGGCTAGCGCGTAATTTACGTACAGATTACGCGCTAGCAAAGCGTCTCTACTCCTATTCAGAGTGCCAGCCAAGAATTTTTCGCTAACAAACTGTGGAGCTGTATTTTCAATTTTATAAGGGTCCAAGATTCGTTCCTTGAGGTATTCCTGAAATCGATATATTTTTTTTAATTCCAGAGAGTTCTGATTACGCCGATCGCCTGACCTGGTTGACCGGTCTTTCCAATCTCCAGCTGCAACAGGTGAGGACCTACCTGGCTCCCGTCATAGGAGGAAGGTTAGGACACTCGCAGCACGAGCGATTCCTCGCTGTTTGGGCTACAATGCCCTTAGCTCATCTGTATCCACAAGAAGTAAGAAAAATACTTAGTTTGTTCTATTTCATAGTTTCATTAATTGGGATAAAATAAAATGCCTTAAATTGCTTTCAAGGCTACTTAAATAATAGATTTCAAATAACTAAAGTTAATAATATTATTTCAGATCCAATCGAAAATAATTTTGGAGTACCCTAAGGCTCAGTGCTAGAGCCTATATTGTTAACCATATTTATATATTTTCTTTTATTTTATTGTAATACATATGTAAATATGGCTTCTGCGGATAATATGGATTTATTTTTCTGTACATATCGGCAGTTTAGCAGCTATCTGCTTTCTATTCATTAATTTCTAACTTATGTTTACAGTCTGCATTACATGATGGGACAGCCCGTAAAGTAATGCAGACTACAGTTATTGTCAAATAAATAAATTAATTAACACATTACAACTGAGATGAAGAACATATTAGATAAGGTTATATAGAAGTTTAGACATCTAGAGGGCTTATGACATGTCATTGGCTGGTTGAAGTGGCTCCTTTACAAACTGTGTAACATTCACCATTCTACCCATATTTGAACATCTATTTTCCTTCAATCCTTTCATCTGTTGATTTTTTTGAAGTTAAAAAAAACTGAAACCTTTATTTATGCGGGTGAAATTCTTCTAATTTAATTATATCACCTACATACTAAGCAACGCCTGAAATTTTAATTTTTATACTTCTTCATGGACCAGATGGATCTATCAACAATATTTTGAGTTTACCCAAATTTTTTAACTCATGACAGGTCATAAGCCCTGTAGATGCCTTTATTTTTATATTGCCTTCTCTAAAATGGTTTTTTTCTCAGTTGCAATATATATTAACAGTTTCCTAGAGAGTTGAATCCAGTCTTTGTCTACAAAAATTCGGACAACCTCATACTATTGTTAAATAAATATATGTAAATGACATCGGTGAATCTCTAAAATATTGTAAAATCCAGCTTTTTGCAGATGATGCTCTAGTTTACATATCAGGAGATAATCAGTTGGTTTCCTATTCAATTTGCAGATCCACGACCTCTATTGGCCCATACTGCAGAACTCCAAGGAAGGTCTGGAGATGAGAGTGGCCGCTTGCACCATGCTGATCCTCGCCGAGCCCTCTTCTCACCGCCTGCTGTCTCTGCACTGGTACATCTCCGCGCAGTCCAGCGGCCACCTCAAGCACTTCTTCTATACCACCATCAAGAGCCTGGAGCACACCACGTTCGACTGTTATAAACACATGTAAGACCCCACTTATTTACCTAACATGTCCAGTTGGATCATAACCTGCCACTCCTTGTCAATTGCCACGATTAGGTCCCTAGGGCCTCGATTATGGTATAGTTGAAGATAAACTCTCTCTAGCGATTACGAAGATACACTACCGACCCCCCACCTTCAAGTTTTGGGTAGGTACATCGATATGAAACAAGAGGAAGCGTTTGTCACGGTACACATATCTACGCACTGACACGACATCATAGTTGAAAAAAGATAAAAGTCTCCCGACCGACTACTAAGATACACTAACGATCTCCCCACCATCAAGTTTTGATGTCATTACATCGGTTTATACCGACGGGTCTAGAACCCCTCGATACGTTTATCTACGCATGAAAAGTGTCAAAAAATTTGTTCCACCGAACAACTTTTCCTTTAATTACGATTTACTTAAATTTTTAATCGTTTTGAGGTTGGGACTTTTTTAAGAAATAAGTCAATTTTGAATTCAAATTAAATTCTGACATAAGTGTCAGTTTCCAAAACAAGTGACTAGATGCGAAAAATAATTTCGCTAGATTCCTAGTATACCTAGGCGTAAGAAAGTTCCCACTATAAAAAAAGAATTAGTTATTTTATTTTTTCGATCCATAGGGAGTAGGGCCGATATTTTTTTTCCGAATTTTGAAATAAAAGGAGTCTTAAAAATTGCCTTTTGGGTTACTCGGAATGCAAAAAATATCAAAAAAATATTTTATACTACCTTTTGCCCTCAACCAGAGCTTGACGTTGTTGTGATGATTTAAAAGGGAAGGTGGCTTTGATAAAACTGTTTCTAGATCTCGGACGCGAGGCCGTCGGTTGGTGGTGGTGTAGGGGAGGTCTAGAATCGTGGGTTTGTTAGTACCTCTCTCCTTCTGCTTCTACAGTTTTAATGATTATTTCCAGAGCCAAACTTTCCTCCTACTTGTCCCGGCTCGTGGTCAGCCCGGGGTCGCGTTTCTGGGCCACCGGCAACTACCTGGTGGATGCCGAGGACCGCGGTCGGGACATGGCCATGGCGTCGCAGACCCTGACGGTAGCCGACCCCAACACGGGGCTGCCCAACGTCCTCTACTTCACCCTTCTCATGCAGAACGCTGGGCTGGTCGTCTATGACTTTGGAGTAAGAAATCAAAAAATATAATTAAAAATAGTTTTTTCATCATGATCAAGATCGAGACACACTGCGATTGGTGTACCAATGCAGTGCCTTAAGCGCCATTAGATGCAAACAGGAAATAATGATATTATAATTAAGGCCTTTTTAGGGCATATAACCAGCGTGCACTCCCTCACTGCCAATAACCGACTGATCGAATGAAAGCCAACGTGCGAACTGGCCAATTTATCAATGAATGAATGTTTGTGCTCGTTATGTTTGCAGATTTACTTGAAGCTGCAGGGCGTGGCCGGCAGCTTCCTGTCCAAGCTGCGGCGACTGAGCGGCGCGGCCGTGCGGCTGGAGCGGCTGGCGGCGGCGCTGCGCGACGTGCGCGCCAGCACGCGCGTGCCGGCGCTCGTGCACGTGGAGCTGCTGCTGCGCCACCAGGGCAAGGCCGTGCTGGCCGCGCACGTCAACCAGACCACCTTCGACCGCTGGACGGACGGCGACTGTAAGCCAAACTTCAACCTTACGTAACCTCACTTTTTGGGATCGTTCGGAGCTAACTTCATTGACATATCAATAATACATTTGTCGGGAGCGTCGAACTCAGGTCAACGACACACCATAGCACGCGTAAGTGAAATCGATACACGCAACGCTCGCCCTGGTCCAAGCGGGTACCACTGACCTGAGTGCTGATAACGCAAATTCTATTGGTCTTCAGTCCATCGCTCTGGAGGACATAGCCTTCCCTCCGTCGTAGTGGGAGACCAGGGAGCAGAGGTTTCCAGGACCTGTTTTATGGACCACTACACATCTCTTCAGTACCCTCTTACGAACGCTACTATTTCTGTCGTCATATTTAATCAAACCTTTAATTTGTAATTTGATGTAAAATAAATAACTATCAACAATATTTTGAGTTTGTCCAAATTTTTGTAGACAAGGACTGGATTCAACTCCCTGGGTAGCTGTTTATATTAACATATTACAACAGAGATGAAGAACAATTGAGAGAAGGTAATATGGAAATCTAGGCATCTACAGGGCTTATAACCTGTCAACGGCTGGTTTAAGTGGCCACTTTAGTGACCTAGTCTATTATATATTACCTTATCTTAAATGCTCTTCATCATGTTAATATAAACAGCTCCCCAGGGAGTTGAATCCAGTCCTTTCTACAAAAATTTGGACAAACTCAAAATATTGTTGATAAATCCACCTGGTCCATGAAGAAGTATAGAAATTGAAAAAATAACATTTTCAGGCGTTGTCTAGTCTAGTATGTAGGTGAAATAATTCAATTAGCTGAATCTCACCCGCATAAATAAAGGTTTCAGCTCTTTAACTTCACAAACATCAACAGATGAAAGAATTGAAGGAATTTAGATGTTCAAATATGGGCAGAATAGTGAATGTTACACAGTGTGTAAAGTGGCCACCTAAACCAGCCATTGACAGGTCATAAGCCCTGTTGATGCCTAGACTTCTATATTACCTTCTCTTTAATGTTCTTCATCTCTGTTGTAATATGTTAATAAATAACTATATCAACGTCTAAAGCTGTTTCTTCTGTCTACGATCCAACTGGTGTAGAAGCTCTTCAATACACTACCGACAACCTCTACATATATAATGTTTAAGTGCGTGTTGTATTGAGCAAATTCTCACAATGTTTTCTTAGATATATTTTATAGGTTTTGTAAAGGATGTTTATTTTGTTTTTATTCCCACACTTTTCTTCCCTAGAAGTGGCTAGACTCGAAAACAAACCTTTGTCTTTATTGTGGGTCCAACACTTAGCTAACACATACCGGGGTTCATAACTTACATGTTCTTACAGCAGTCGTTTTTAATTATTTTTTCCTTTTTGTTTTAGTGGTGAAGATCGTCAACAACTTTCTCCAAGCCGAGAGTCACGTGAACCAACAAATAATGCTCTATCCAACATTACTGACGAGCGTCCTGCCTTCTGATCTAGGTAAGGAAGCATTTCACTTCGTTACATTATCGTCGTCTACGAGGGCGGGTTGATAATGAAGCAACCTAGCGCTAGATGGCAGCACAAACCCAAAAAAGATTTATTTTTTTCCAAATTGCGATTTGTCAAACGGCAGCTGTTAAAATGTCACGCTTGGTTTATTTGTTGTAGTCGTTTGAAGTAAACAACTCTTGTGTTTCTTGAAAAATGAAAAAAAGTGAATTTCTTGCAGCGATTAAACACTATTATTTGAAAGGGAAAACGGCAAAAGAGACAGAAGAAAAGCTCGATAAACATTACGGTGAGTCTGTTCCGTCAGATTACATGGTCAAATATTGGATTGCTGAATTTAAACGCGGCCGAACGACCACTGCAACAATACCATCAACAGGAAAGCCAAAAGAGGTGGTTACTGAAGAAAATATCAAGAAAATCCTCGATATAGTTATGAATGATCGCCGAGTGAAGTTGCGTGAGATTGTTGAAATGGTAAACATCTCATATGCACGTGTGTTCAATATTTTGCATGAACATTTGTATGTGAAAAAGCTATCCGACAGATGGGTGCCGCGTTTGCTCAGTGTCGATCAAAAACGAGTTCGAGAGACCACTTCTTGTGCTGTCAGTGTTTGGACATGGTAAAGCGTAATCCTGTTGATTTTTGGCGTCGATTAATAACTGTCGATGAAACTTGAGCACACCACTATACACCTGAAACCAAAAATCAATCGAAACAATGGGCGGAAGCTGGTGGAAGTGCTCCAAAGAAGGCAAAGGCGGTGAAATCGGCTGGCAAGGTTATGGCCACTGTATTTCGGGATGCACTCGGAATATTGCTCATCGATTATCTTGAAAAAGGATCCACAATCACAGGAAAGTATTATCGTGCATTATTGGATCAATCGAATGATGCAATCAAGGAAAAACGACCATATTTAAAGAAGAAAAATGTGCTCCTTCTTCGAGACAACGCACCGGTTCACGCAGCTTTAGATACGATGCTTAAATTACGTGAAATACACTTGGAATTGGTTGATCATCCACCTTATAGTCCAAATTTAGCTCCTAGTGACTTTTTCCTGTTTCCAAACTTGAAAATATGGCTCGCAGGAAAAAGATTCAGCTCAAACGAAGAAGTGATTACCGAAACTAACGCGTATTTTGAGAGGTTCCCGAAATCGTATTATTCAGATGGTATAAAAAAGTTGGAATATCGTCTTACTGAAGTGTGTCGAAGTGAAAGGGGACAATGTTGAGAAATAAATGGTTTTTGAAAAAAAAAAGTTTTTTTCCTACTTAGGTCGCTTCATTTTCAATCCGCCCTCGTAATGGTGCACCAAATGGGTGAAAGTCTTGTTGTCAAAATCAAAAACTTTGATCCAAAAACGCAAAAAATGTTATTCTAACGTTTCGTATTTTTCGAAGTAAGCACCAAATTTTGAGTTCAAAATTATACCGAAGGCTTTTAGCTATGAATCTGTGAAAAAAAGCGTCGTAAAAATAAATTATTTTATGTTATCATTATTAGATTTAAAAAAAACAAACTTTGATAAATCAGATAATGACGTAATTTTTATTAGGTCAGATCAGGTCACCAAACACCTGCTCTGACCTAATAACTAACCGTTTGGTGGGGCCTGAAAGGAATCGTGTACTATGAGCTGCTGAACAAATGAATCAATTTAAATCATGCTTTGCTCTAAAAACAGCCAGGATCTGAGCCATCCCACTTCCATCGTCCAGGACACCATCAAAACACTGAAATGGGATCTACTACCACGCCAGCCGTATTCGCCAGATCTGGCCTCTTCTGATTATCATTTGTTCCGGTCGATGGCCCGTAGCTAGTCAGAAGCTCGAATTACTGGTTCGCGGATTTGCGTTATCTTTACATTCTTTGTCACTGAACCCTGATACAAGTGAACCAGATCCTGTGGTCAGCAAAGCACTTGTCATTGTTTCGAGATTATCAATATGCGACAACACGACACGCTGACTTATTGATCGCTAAAACAAATTATTTGCGATCGCGCTGGGAATATGAAATCACATGTTTACCCGGTGACAGTTCGAATGTTATTAGGGCCGGAGAGAAAAAAAATGTACCCATAGTAGGAATTACAACATTTTTACCAGGGTCAAGTAGGTAGCAAATAAATATAATGTCACCAGTAAATGTGCTATACACAAACACATATAGTACATGTGGCGTAATCAGGTTGGATGAATGATTTTGGTCCAAAGACGCATTAAAGACGCAGTAAATATTACATCCAAATGGAGCTAATACGTCAAGTTTTTTGTCATGTTGTTCTTTTAAATATGGAAAGATTATTATTTTAATTACGATTTATTTCAATTAAAAATCGTTTTGAGGTGGCTACTTTTTATCACAGGACCCTATTTTTTTATACGAAAAGGAAATTAGTACATTTTTATTTGACATTACGCGGGGTAAAATTTGACAGTTAAAACAGAAGTGATAGCGCCATCTAGCGGTTAGGATTTGAAAATTCGAGGGCATTTAGTCAAAATCATGGTTTGTCTTTAATTGAATAATATCAGCTTGTGTTTTGTAGGGATGCCAGTGCAGACGGAAACGATGCTTTCATCCTTAACGTCGCTAAGGGGAAACCTCACACATGCGATGGTTGCAGACGAAATAGCGAGGAGGAACGACGTTCACTTCAGGTAAAGCTAACTAGGGTGATATTCTGAATCTTCTCTACCCCGTAGAGAGTGACTAAATTGAGCATTTTTTAAATGCGTTAATACTTTGCTTTGTATCTGGCCATACTGGTGATTAAACGTCAAATCAATATGAACATGACGATTTTTATTTAGAACATTATTACGACCAGGGGCATTACCTTTACAGGCATGCACTCACACGCTGCATTAAAATGCACCGAGCGTAAGGCGTGCATCTAAAATACACGACACCGGTGTAACCGAGGCATGGCAGATTTTCCGTGTACCTCGTTGATCACAGTTCGTTTGCGTTTAGCTCTTTCTAAAACATTCAAATACCTATTTAATATAAATTCGTGTCACGGTTAATTCATTCAGTGTTGTGCTTTTTAGTCGCTTTTTGTGTAATCTTGTATTTTTTTATTATCTTTTAAAACCTCAGAATAATGTAAGTGAATCTTTCATTTAATTTTATGGAACCTTACAACAATGCGGTAAGTTAAACTAACTGTTTCATTCAAACAAAAGAGTTCACTAGACTCTCAACACTGAATTAGGTTAAATTGACCAAATTGTTATTTTTTTCCATTTTTTTAACAGTGTTATGCATCGTTTGACGTTGAATCTTCAGTGTGGCGATTATACGAATAAAAAATTAGTCGCATTAAAAAAATATGAATTGCCAAACTAACCACTCTCTAGAAAGAGAGCTTTTTTCAGATAGTCAGGCTGCTCTAAAAGCGTTGAGCTCTGTCAAAATCAATTCTAAATTAACCTTTCAGTGAAAGTAACAGTGTGACATTAATTTGGGTATCTAGACACTCAAACATCGACGGTAATGTGGCAGCTGATAAATTGGCAAGGCTGGCAGCTCAGACACCTCCAATAGACCCTGTGGGTATCCCAAATGTGCTCCTCGTAACGAGCTTAGGTCATGGGCCAGGAGGCAGAGCGTTATGCTCTGGAAAAAAGTACCTGATCCATGCGAAGGAACTGATAAAACGGTACTCGCAAAGGTTTGATTTCGAGCTAGTAAAGCTCAGCCTCATCAAGTCGGCTATCACAAGAGCCCGCCCAGGGCACTGCGGATTGAACAAACACCGCGCCAGAATGAACCTTTCCGAAACTTCTAGATGTCGGTTCTGCAGTGAAGATGAGGAAACACCTATACGTGTTCTATGTGAATGTGATGCTTTACATCATAAAAGAAGCCTCATCTTCGGGGGACCACTGGTTAAACCTGAGGATATTTAAGAGCTTGCCCTCTACCCAATAGCCCGATACTTTGCAGATCTGGGCTTGGGGGGTGAAAACTATTCAAAGGGACCCATCACAATAGATCTTCGCAGGTTGTAGTGACGTCAGGAGCTTGCATAGTTCTGACCCTCGCCTCTAAGAATACGAATAAGAAGGGGTAGACGAGATTCAAAATAGTTAATTTTATTTTATTTATTTAACTTTTTGTACATAATGTTATTTATACATTGGTGGGCTTATTGCCAAATGGCAATTTGTTGCAACCAACCAATAAAATAATAGTTTTATTTTTATAATACAAGTTACAGAACATATTCAATAGAAAATAAAGAATAAAAAGCTGAAAATATATAAAAATATCAATAAACGTATATGTTTATAAATTACCTTAAATCAAAACTATTACTCAATGGAGAGAGAGATTGAGGAAGAGAAAGGAGATGTTTCTTCAGACGTGATTTAAACAGAGATAATGTAGTAACACCTTTGATGGTGGATGGGAGATGATTCCACAGTCGAGCATCATGGACACTATATGAGTTAGAGAAGAAAGAGAAATTGTGGATGGGTATTAAGAGAGTGCCTTGAGAATTAGAACGAAGAGGTAAACCACGAACTGATAAGCGTTGATGGAGCGGTAGGACAATGAAGTACATTGAACAGAAGTGAGAAGGAGTGATAGTCTCTCCGCTGTCTAAATTTGAGCCATTTCAGTTGCTTACGATAGACAGAAATGTAGTCATATTTCCCAAGACCAAAAATGTACTTTATGCATGCATTCTGAAGTCGTTCAAGTTTATCGAGTTGTTCACAGCTTAAATCAAAATACCACCCCAGCCGGCCACAAAATGTTGGGTTGCTGTAAGTTAATGAGGAATTTAAATTTTTTTTGTTTAATTTTTCGTTAAAATCGAAGTGGTTTAACTATAACATGGCCTATTGGGAGTATATATATTTTTGAAAATAAATTTATTTTAAATATATTTTTGAAAATAAACAAGTCCCTATATGCTTGAAAAGACAAGTATATGAATCGTGCATATTGCCGGTAACAACATACGGGCTAGAAACCATGTCTATAACACAAAAAAGTAGCCAGAAATTGAAATGCACGCAACGATCCATGGAAAGACAGATGCTCGGTGTATGTCTAAGAGACAAAATAAGAAATGAAGAAATAAGGCGCCGAACCGGAGTCGTGGATATCATGGATCGTGCAGCAAAATTGAAATGGCAGTGGGCAGGACACTTGGCGAGGCAAAATGATGGCAGGTGGACACCCAGAATAATTAAGTGGAGACCGCGGGCAAACAAAAGAAGTGTTGGAAGGCCACAGAAAAGATGGGTTGACGACATTGCCTCTATTTCCATTAAAACGTGGATGATGAAAGCGGGTGATGGGAAGGAATGGAGACGTTAGGAAGACGCCTTTATCCAGCAGTGGAGAGAATAAGGCTGCAGAAGAAGAAAGAAGAAAGATTGGGAGAGTCTCAGCTCCCAGTCTCCCCAATCCATCAGCAGCTTCGTTACCGTCGACGCTTGAGTATCCAGGTACCCTAAGTAAGTGCCTTGCTGCTTTGTAATTATTTTATTTTCGTTTTAGAACTTCGTCCCTGGCAATGATAAGTCTGGCTACATACAACCCCGTGGCTAACTCTCTCCACACTGCGGAGCTGGCCCAAGTCATGGACATATATCTTCCAGCCAATTTCACCATAGCTCTGTCAGTTCCGAACAAAACATTCAGGTATTGACTCTCATTACGATATTTTTGGATTTACCCATGGAATTGATAATAGTCCAGAAACCGTATACGAGCATCAAACAGAAGGCGACAAAACTACTCATAAATGAGTAGTTTTACGTTTGGACCCATTAGTTTATTTGTAGACGTCGCTCAGTACACAACTCCTGAGTTTAATTCAACTATGCCGTGTTGTGTCCTTTTAAAGTGCAAAAATACTGCTAGAATCTTAAAGAAACAGGATGGGATTACATTTCATGTGTAAGTAGCAAATGCACGTGTAAGTGGCAAATACATTACTTAAAAATTGAATAATTTTTCCATCTGTCAGATTGTCGAAAAAATCAAAATGGACATTTCGTTAGTGTTGCCAGGGTAGTAAAATTATTACCCTACTCTGCTCATCTAATGAGAGAACTAATGAAAATTGGACCTCGGATTAAACAACTCCGTGGTGGACATTTGACCGACAATATCTTTAAAACATCAAATATTATTTAACATGATATTAATTCAATTACTCTTATTAAATGACCCTTTACTTATCTACTCTGTTGTGTCAATCAATATTTCCGCGCGCACAATAAAATTTTAGAGAAATTAACAGACTGCTTTTTTTACCGTACATTTGTGTTATGATTATATTTTCCCCATCGCGCAACATTACGCGGTGACATCACGAATGCGCGTGGCGGAAGTGGGGCATAGTGGGGGAATTTTCGGACACAGTCCGATGTATTCAAATATGATTCTACGCTCCTTCTGGACTATTCTTAGTTCTATGGATTTACCATTTCAGGTGCATGATATTTTGGCAGGATGTTAAAACTGAGTAGGATTTGATGCTTGGGAATAGCATGGGAGATAGACTTTACATGTCGTATAAACAGAGTGATAGAGAGGTCGGTCTAAGAGCGAGGTCGACAGCCGTATACATCAAGCTAGACTTGCATTTAATAAAAGGTCAAAAATAATTGAATCAAATAATGTAGACCTAAAACCAAGAATACTCCTAATCAAGACCTATGTATGGAGTGTCTTGATGTATGGCTGCGAGACATGGTGCCTATCCGAAAGAGATAAGCGGAGACTAGAGGCTGTTGAGATGTGGTTCTATAGAAGACTACTAGGAATTTCCTGGAGAGACCACATTACAAATGAGGAGGTTCTCCAAAGAACCGAAGGTGGAAGGCGCCTGCTCAGGACCTTGTCCGAAAGACGAGCGAGATGGATCGGCCAAGTAATACGTCAAGAAGGCCTCCTGTTAGAGGGGATGACCGAAGGGACAAATTCTAGGGGACGCCCACGCCGAGAGTACCCGGAGGACCTATTAGAGAACGTGCGCTGCTCATCATATGCTAACTTCAAAAGAGCCGCACAAGACAGGGAGGAATGGAGGAGAAGAATGAATGTAATTGCTGCCAGCCAATCCCAGGATTGAGACCAGAGAAGAAGAGAGAGAGTGACTATGTTAATCTTTTACTTGAGTCACTGAGCATTGAACTGGACTATGGAACTCACTGTGTGTTGTAGATAAATCTAGTAATGCTTGGATTTGTACTTCGAAGCTCTGGATCTTTAATAATAATACTCTTGCAATTCTACACGGCATACTAAAATACTGTTCCAGCATTTGGGACCCTTCTAAATCAAACCTTGAAATAATTGAAAAGGATCAAAAGCCATTTTAGCCATCTTACAGAAAATAACAATCATCCATTCTTGAATCTATCATTATTTTTAGCAGAGACGCTGGATTACAACACCCTCGAATCTCGTCGTCAAATTTTTCTATGGGAATATTTCCATAAGCTGATTTCTGGATCGATATCTTTCGATCTGCTTTCGATACGGTTTATATTGGACCATGATAAAAAAAATAAACGACATAGGAGTAAAATTTCAAGAATGTAAACTATTAAAATCATACTTAGCAAATCGGAAGCAGTAAATGAAAAAAAAAGCCTTTTGCAAACAGTAAATTTTGGAGTACCACAAGGATTTATTTTGGGCCCAATATTATATATTTTATACATTGATGATTTGTCACTGTACAATTTCAAGGGAAAAATTATTATGTATGCCGACGACATTGGACTATTCTATAAAAATCAAACAGACGTATTAACAAACAATAACATAAACAAAGACCTTACTTCTAGGCTTCGGGCCTCGCTTAATCGGCCCTGTGGGCCTCAGTTGATCGGGAGGGATCAGAAGTCCGAGCATCGCACCACGCTCTACCACAACTTTGTTCTCATTTTCTAATAAATAAATAGTTGGGCAAATCATAATAACACAAATATTTCTTAAAAAAAAAATATTTATTGAAAAAAAATTATCTGTCATAATAACGCTTCAAAACCACACAGTTATAATATATTGAATATTCTGGCGGCTTCCATGGTGGAGTGGTTAAGATACTATTGACTCACGCACGCATATTTCCAAAAACCGCATGTTAATCTAGATTAAGATGTTATTTGATTAGCAAAATAAAAACATTAAAATATCCTGCCTTCTTGCGGCCGATTCGTGGGATTTTGAACCAAAATCTATCCAATAAATGAACCAAAATCACATACTTTCAACTCACTTACGAAAATTTTTGCTTTAAAAGTACATATACAAAAGCAGCGAATAAATAAGCCTGTACACGACAGACGCAATCAATAATTTCTACATAGATTGTAAATCAAAATTTTACTGTAGGACCAGCTGGCTGCAGCCTCATGGCGTCCTCGGCCCGGGGATGACGGCGTACTCGGCAGCCAAGGTGCTGATGAAACCTGACAAAGGCCACACGCAAGAACTCATATTGAAAGGTGAAGGAAAAACCATTAAGGTACTATTGCTATGGACGTTTACCATACATTCAATATAGGGAGAGTAAGAAAAGTGACTTAAGACTCTGAGTATGGGGTGGGGGACATTGATAAGTTCATCTAAAAAATTGCATTTTGGATCAAATTGAACGTTAAAATAATTTAAACAAAAATTCAATACTAGTTTTTGCAATATTACTTTTGGCCTTTAATCGAGTTTTGAAGTTTATAACTGTCGGAACATTTTGTTAATGAGGAATTCCAGCCCAACCCGGAATTGAATTTTAAAAATGTTTTCATGTACACGTGAATATTAAAGAATTTTGGAGTAGGATGAAATATCTCAAAAACGCACGCAAAAATAAATAAAAAATGTTAAAAATAGTATTCATTTTAAAATCGTAAATAATGACGTCACTCCTTTTATCTACGTGTAGTATTTCCGGTTTCCGCTTTAAAGCCCCCGCACCTTGTAAGAACTTTTGACTATGGAAAAAAAGAGTATAATTTGTGATTGGTGATTTGGCGGCAAATAATTCGATTACCATCTACGACCTGAAATCCAACGAATAATACTTTGTTGACATTTCAACCAGAGATTATGTCAACTTTCTACGTTTTTCTAAATCGAAACGTTCGTAAAAACAACCATAACACAGAAATGAGCAAATTACGATCAACTAAATTAAGTAATCAAAGCAATATTCCATAGATTCTTGTCAGTTTCGTTATTGGCTGGAGAAATACAACTTACCGCGGTCAGTGAAAGTAAGAACGCCAACCGTTTCATGACGTCACTACTGAAAAGTGACACACTGATTACAGTCATTTGGCGCGGTATTTGTTAAATGTTACTTTAAAAAATCATATCTTATATGAAAAAAAAATATATATATTTTTGCGAATTTAAATAGTACGCTAATAGAAAAAATAAATAAATAAGAAAACAATGGAATTCCTCATTATCAATATTGATTAAAAAAATATTAGTTAAGATATAACTTAATTACATAACAAATTCGAACACGTTTTAAAACTACCGAAATGCAAAAAGTTTACACTCCGCGGAACTGATTCCGTTGAGCGCCTGGCTAACATCGACAAAAACAATGGCTCATTAAAACAATGCTACCCATTTATTACAAAACAGAGTGCAACTCACGCCCTTAGACGATTATTAATGCACATTATCAAATTTAATTGGACTGCTTTTCTTACTTAAATACGTAATGACAGTCGGTTTAGCGCAAAAAAATAAACTAAATTAAAAATTACTTTATCGAAAACTTCAATCTCTGGTTGAAGGCCAAAAGTAGTATCAAATAATTTTTAAAATATTTTTTGCATTCCGAGTAATCCAAAGGGCAACTTTTAGACCCCTTTATTTTCAAAATTCGGATAAAAAATTATCGCCATATTTATTTTTAAAAACGGTGTTTTAACACTAGAATATTTCATAATCCCTGGACTGGCGCACCTGAGCCGTAAGACTGGTCGTCTGTAACAAAAAATGATTGATATACACTGCGATTGGTGTACCAATTCGGTTCCCTATGCACCGTTAGGTGCGGAAAGGAAATGAAGAAGCGGAAGATACGTTTTGAAGTAATCGGCCAGTTTTTTTTCTCTACAGGGTCTTTCCACATTTTTATTATGTTTACTTTTGAATAAACAAAAAAATATGATGGTAATGCTGTTTTAATATATTTTATTGATTAATTGAGATAAATTTTTTGCAAAGGTTTTAATGTGCATATTACCTGAAAACGAGACGCTACGCGCCCTGTGGGACAAACGGCACGTATGACGCTCTGGCGCCAAACTTGTGCGCGATGTTAATTTGAAGCGCAGTCAGTGGGCATAACGCGTGACGTCAAAATGACGCGATGCCAACGTGAGCCGTTTTGCTTGTGCTCATTTTAAACCTGAAAACTATCAATGGGAACTTGTTTTTAACACATTGAGAGTTATATCATTAGAATCGTAAAAATCCGCTCTAAATATGTGTTGTAATTACTACGTTATTTTTGAGTCTGTTCTATTTTCTTATTTGATATGGAAAATCACTGTTTTTTACTATGAATTTGTTGTGTTTTCAGCAAAAGTCTTCCAGTGTATCTCTCGTGTGCGAAGATACGACAGAACTGTTTGAACATGTCTGGCAAGTCATAAACTCACACAAATCTAATGCTAAGTAAGTGCAAACATTATTTCTTATTTTTCCTCGTCCGCTCTTAAGTGGAGTATGCGGCCATCACCAGACGCCTCCGGCAGACCATATCATCGTCAGCCGTCACTCTCGCTTCTACCAAATAAAGCCGAAAGAAAAACAGGCTACTTGGCTCTCCTGAGGCATTTGTGGCACGAGTCCAAGCAAGGTCCATCACTGCAGTTTCATAACAAAAGGGGGCTGACGCGTCCGTTCTCGAACTTCAATGTTATTTAGTGTTAACATCAAACTCAAACTTCTTATTTTCCACATCCGCTCCTAAATTGAGCATGTGGACATCACCGGTTGCCTCCAGGAGACCCTATCGCCAGCCAGTACTCGCCTCCTCCCATGTCAATCCAGCGCCCCTTAGTTCCGCCGAATAAAGTCGAAAAATCGTCGAAGAGCATTGGCGGGTTTGGCTCTCCTGAGCGTGTCCGAGCCGCATCCTCAAGACGCTCGCTATTGGCTGCTGCGTCCGTTTTTGGACTTCAATGTTAGTTATAAAATCGAATTACCTTACACCCAATATTTTTGTTACGCACTTACTCTCAAAACTCAGAAGTTTTGGTAAGGTGCCAAGATTCACACCCATACATAAATAATTGCAAACTAACACCACTTTCGGACAAAGGTATTATGAGTATTATTAAATTAAAATCTATAACCTACTTCCACTATCTATTAAAACAATTATTAACGAGAAAATGCTCAAAAAGGCTATATAAATGGATAGTGAAGCTGGGTAAAAGTAAAATGGATTGTCTCATTCACCCAAACCAATCAATTGTTCCACAAGTTTATAGCTTAGGTTTTTGTACTTTCATTGTGCGTTTTGTAATATAAATAATATAGATGTACATAAATGCATAGTGTTTAAAACTGTTTGAACATTTTGTTAATTATCTCTATTTATTAAGTTAGTCTTTTTTGTTTATTCTCAAATGTAAAAATATTTCAAAAAAGTATATTGTTAAGTGTCCTCGGCACGGGTAACCCCAGTGAGGTCACATTGTTTTTATTATTATGTTTGTAAGAGAAAAAATATGAATAAATAAATAAAATACTAGAGTTGAATCGACTAGAGTTTTAAACAACCAGCATCATGTTGAATTTGCTCCAGCAATTCCTGAAGGGTGCGACCTCTTTGTGCATGCTTCCATCCTCAGTCATGTCAACTCCCAAGTATTAAAAGCCGTCAACTTTCTCGATCCTCTGTCCATTATTATACAGAGGCTGATCAAACTATGACATTTGGGTAATAAATCCTTGCCTTGACTAAATTAGCCCTTCCTCTGATTAACATTTTGGTATCAATTCTCCTTTAACAAATGACAATTTATTTGTTTTCAATATTGTTGATTCCCCTTCGTGCTGCTGTGAATATCCTAATAAGTTCTCTGAACACATCCTGTGGTCTTGTCCCTTTCCCAGACTCTATGATTAGCGAATGGAGCTTCCGCTGCTATTCGTAGCACTGTTATAGGTCATGTCGAATAAACAGATCTGGTGGCTTCCAAAAAGAATTTCGAGGCTTTGAAAAATAATCAGAATCAGAATTAATGATTTTCTCACAGATTGGTTTGAAGTTACCACCGGAAATTGCCAAGGTTGCGTCCTTGCACCGTTTCTTTTTATAATACTCATGGACTTCATTTTAAGGAAGTCGATTCCCCCAGATCAAGGAATATCCATCTCCTCCTCCCAAAAACTCTGCAACCTAGAGTATGCCGACGATGCGCTTATAATTGACGATTCAGTTGGGGGTCTTCAGGTCAATGTGGATAAGATAAATATGTACTCTGCAAGCATGGGTTAACAATACTTCGTGCATTGATGCTCAAAATATCCTGACCCTGTCAAACCAAATCATCGAAAGGGTCGAAGGTTTCAAATACCTGGGAGTATATGTAAGAAAAAATGGCAGCTTTCTAAAAGAGCTGAAAGTGCGGCTAGAAGTAGCAGGCGCCACATTAAATTTCTCTCAGTGAAAACCAAACGCCGCCTATATAACGCCTGCATAACACCTAATATGTATGTATAACTATATAACACTAGCCAATCGCTTGGCCATATACTGCGGATGCCTCCTGACCAGCCTTAACCACGCTTGCCTACTTTACAAGGCATCAGGTTTTCGACGTCCTGGACGTCCGCTGCTGACTTTGTCGGCAGTTCATGTCGGAACTTCGGGACGAGAACCTGACTTGGGAGGACGCAGGCCGCAACTCCTTGGTTGGCAGCCGATAGAGATGCACGGAGGCTCTTTGTGGATACCATATGCTTCAACTAGGGAGCGGACATGGAATGATGATGATGATAAAAGTTTTGTAATCATTTCGGCGAATTGATCATGTCCAATCAATTTAATCCCAGTCAGTGAAAAATTCACTTCCCTCTTTTCTCAATCCAATGAAGTCCATACATGTACTCCTGGATAATTTTTTTTCTACCAGATCACAGAAATCTCCTTCGGGCAGTTTTTCAGTTCAGCAACGAGCCTATTTTTTCGTGAATGTTAGCACCGCCAAGGAGACTTATGTTCTCAGATACGGTGTGCTGTATTTGGTGGGCAAGCTGTTTTTTTAAACTAAAATTCCACCAGTTCGCGGACCTCTAGTATTATGGCAATAACCTGAGTTGGGTTTGTTCTAAGACCTCTAATATTTTGGTATCATCTTCAGGGCCGTACCTTGGAGCAAACCTCTTCTCATCCTGCTACATGGAGCGGCGCTAGCATCCGTCCCCGCAGAGGGCGCGTGCTCGCTGTCCCTGGCCCAGAACAGTGAGGAAGGAGTCCCCATAAGGACGGACACAGAGCTGCAGCTGGTTCCAGCATCCACCAACAGGATTAACTTCAAAAGCGCATTTACGAGAAGGTAAAAAATATATTCAGGCTGGTTATCTGAACGCTCTCGTGAAGAAAGCTTTGCAAGAGCATAATTTACAAACTGATTAACTTGATTTGATCAGGGCTGGTATTCTGAACACTCTCTAGGGGGTACTAATGATGTGCTAACGACGCTTTCTCCACGCGTTCAGAATCGCACTGATGGTTATACTAGCGAAAAAAGCTTTTGAATCAATTAACACTATCATTCCCTTTCCGCATCTAACGGTGCATAGGTTACTAAATTTGTAAACCAAATTCCTCGTATTTTGATCGTCTTTACATGAATTTAAGGTAATTAATCTTACGCTTAATGTGCCAGTCCAGGGACTATGAAAATATCCTAGGCTAAAAACACCTTCTTAAATTAATATTTCATGTCGGGAATCGAACCAAAGACCTGTTGCATGGTAGTCAAATGCGCTGGCCTGTACACTACGAGGCAGATAAATTAATATTATTTTCATTTATTTCACATCACAATAATCGTCATTTCTGTATCCAGACCTAGTAATGAATAGAGCAATATATTGGTACACCAAATGCATCATATATAGATTATCTGCTATGTGAAGGTAAGGTCCTCAGTCTTACGCTTCAGGCGCCAGTCCTTAAACAGTGAAGTACAATGCTGTATACGAGCCAGAGGAACTCAAGCGACATTTAAACAATCATAGGCAAACCGCCCCTGGGCCTCGATTATGAACGCTGTCTTCATCTGTACATATCGAGACGGTATACTTAACTTCTGTACTATCTGAATCTCTCTCGGTATGTTCTACCTACTTGTCATCTTGACGTCATACGATCGAGTCCAACCAACGACTGACCCCGAAAATTTAGTCCGCGTTCCTTACTCAATGAACATTTATTATTTTCAGAAAGGAGTCTGATGGAGAGGTGATTTTGAGAATCAACGGCACGTATTTGATAGAGCTGGATGATGACCGAGCCCGGGTTTCTGCGAAGTATCTCGGGCTGCTCAAGCCGGGGACGCCAGAATGGAAAGTAAACACACAATTTATTTATACCCTTTTACTTACATCTCAATTTTGACGCAGGGACGTTTAAACCTCGCCATTTACAGGTCTTAACAGACTTTGAGGATTCACGAAAGATCTTATTATGAACAATATTTTGAGTTTGTCCAAATTTTTGTAGACAAGGACTGGATTCAACTCCCCGGGGAGCTGTTTATATTAACATATTACAACAGAGATGAAGAACATTTAAGAGAAGGTAATATAGAAGTCCAGGCATCTACAGGGCTTATGACCTGTCAATGGCTGGTTTAAGTGGCCGCTTTACACACTGTGTAACATTCACCATTCTGCCTATATTTGAACATCTGTATTCCTTCAATTCTTTCATCTGTTGATGTTTGTGAAGTTAAAGAGCTGAAACCTTTATTTATGCAGGTGAGATTCAACGAATTGAATTATTTCACCTACATACTATTTTTGTACATACATACTACGTTGATAAATTACCTGGTCCATGAAGAAGTTTAGAAATTGAAAAAATAATATTTTCAGGCGTTGCCTAGTCTAGTATGTAGGTGAAATAATTCAATTCGTTGAATCTCACCTGCATAAATAAAGGTTTCAGCTCTTTAACTTCACAAACATCAACAGATGAAAGAATTGAAGGAATACAGATGTTCAAATATAGGCAGAATGGTGAATGTTACACAGTGTGTAAAGTGGCCACTTAAACCAGCCATTGACAGGTCATAAGCCCTGTAGATGCCTGGACTTCTATATTACCTTCTCTTAAATGTTCTTCATCTCTGTTGTCTTATTATGAAGCCTAAAGATGGATTCAGAAAGCCTTGCCATGAATTCAAAGGCCTTGAGGTGGATTTAAAACGTTCACAAGGTTTTGAGGTGGATTTACAAGGCCTCGCGATGGCGCAGCGAGTGGTATCTTCAAGCAGAAGTCATCCTTGAAGCACAAGTCCGAGCGTGAGCCAAAAACTCTCTGCCTCGTTTCTAAAAACACACCGGATGTCGTCGGCCGCGAATCGTGCGATATTGCCGACCGAGCGAAAACGATCCCGCCATCTCTCGGCGAGACATTGAACTACACATAACTTAACTAATAAAATTAATTTGCATGGTCGATTTAGTTTATTCTTTCTTGACAGGGAAATCGTCGCGTAAATTGAACGCTGGTCACAACAATACCAAAGCAATTATACGCTAAAACAATACTCGCTGACAGATTCAAAACTATTTTTACTCAAATGAAAGACATAACCCCTACAATATATAATATCAATAGATCCTCAACACAAAGACAACTTAAACAAATACAAACCAATACCTCTTTCAGACAAAGGGATTTTTAGTATTATTCAATTTAAATCTTTAACCTACTTTCACTACCTATTACAACAATATGTACGCTAAGAAAATGTTTTAAAAGGCTATAAAAATGGATAGTAGAGCTGGGTAGAAGTAAAATATACGCCTTGTAAGTAAATGTTACGCCAAATTGGCTAGGAAGCTTTATAAAAAATAACCTTAATTTCCATATGACAGATCTCAGAGAAAATAATATTGATGCAACTGATGCATCGTTTTGCCATCAGACAGGAGTGCAGTCATTGTATTTGGGGTTCTGTTGCAAAGCAAAATAAAGAATAACGCATCCCGCGAACCAGCATTTCGCATGCATCTGCTAACGGGCAAGTGCGCGATCAACCATAAACAAGTACCTATGTACCTAATTCCAATGAAAGGTGTTTTTCTAAGGTAATTTTTCTTATTTTGGTTTAAAATTAAATGTTAAGGTCACGTCAAAACCCGGCTGGCGGTTAAAGAATGACTTAATTCGCGTTGAGCATGGCAGGCGAGCCAACGCTCGGGCAGAACTGTCGGGTCCGCTAGAATGCAATAAATTAACAAGTGTATTTTTCTAGGTATGTCTCGAGTTGGAGTCCAAAAGAACGCCCATGGAATTGAGACTAGGAGCGGTCTTTGGAACAAACAATGGAGCCACATCGTGTCCCGCTGACACCGAATTAGGAATCTATTTAAAGGAACTTAAAAACGAATATCGCTTGACTGTGTCTTCTAAAAATGTAAGTGTCAACTGATTTATTAACAATATTTTGAGTTTGTCAAAATTCACTCAATCACGAATTACTATCGACGTGATAACAATTTCTTACCATGGTCAAACATCGTATTCGCAATCAAAATGCAACATCCGTGAACACCTAATATTAAATGTAAAAATATTTACGTTTCACGACGTATAATCCTGCTGCGCAATCACATATTTGAACTTCACCGCTGTAAATATGGAAAATATTCCAAAACTGATATTTTATTTATTTATTTATTATTTATCACGCTATTCATTGCATTTAGCCAGCGATCGGCGAGCATTTTTTTTACATTTTCGTACTAGACACTCCTTACTATTTTACTTCACAAGAGTCAACAGATGGAAGAGTTGAGGAAATGTGGATGTTTAAACATGGGTAGAATGGTGAATGTTACGCAGTGTGTAAAGTGGCCACTTAAACCAGCCAATGACAGGTCACCTTTATCACGTGGGTGAGATTCATCCGGCTGAACCTAATCACCTACGAGGCAACGCTTGAAAACAATTTTCCAATTTTTATACTTCTTCTTTTACCAGGTAGTTAATTCAACCATGTTTGAGTATGTCCAAATGCTTGCAGACTGGCTGGATTTCCTCCCTAGGGAGTTATTCATTCATCCCTAGGGATGTTCAAACATGGGCACAATGGTGAATGTTACACGGTGTGTAAAGTGGCCACTTAAACCAGCCAATGAAAGGTCACCTTTATCACGTGGGTGAGATTCATCCGGCTGAACCTAATCACCTACTAGGCAACGCTTGAAAACAATTTTCAAATTTTTATACTTCTTCTTTTACCAGGTAGTTAATTCAACAATGTTTGAGTATGTCCAAATGCTTGCAGACTGGCTGGATTTCCTCCCTAGGGAGCTATTCATTTATCCCTTGGGATGTTCAAACATGGGCACAATGGTGTGTAAAGTGGCCACTTAAACCAGCCAATGACAGGTCATTATCCCTGTAAATGTAGTCTAGGGACTTCCATTTTCCCTTCTCAATAATGTTTTCCCTCTCTGTTGCAATTAATTAAAAAAATAACTAATTATTTTATCAAACTGATCGAAACATTTTTTCTACAGGTTCCAGCAAAGATATCGTCCCTCTCGTCTGACGTGTCCACAGTCCTCGAAACTTTCCAATTCATGGGCGGGGCGGAGAGCTCCCCGTCCCTCAAGGCGCTGGGGGTCGTGGCCCAGGTGCTGCAGGCCGGCCAGGCCACGAAGGCCAACGAAACCATCCTGCTGAAGAAGAACGACGGCAGCGCGGAGGTGCTGGCCAAGATCCTGACCGCCTCGAGCTCCTGGCTCGTCGGGCCCCCGAGCGAGCTGAAGATCCTCGCGCAGCTCGGAGTCATCCGTGAGTAGCAATCGAGAGTTATTCTCCGTCCGGGCGGGTCGAAAGCAGGGGGCGAGGAAGGACTCGCGCGAGCCCCTTGTTAAATGAAGAGAAATCAATATATTTTTTATCAATATCCCTACAGAGATGAGGTAGAATTTTTTCAAATTCAGGATTATGGATATTCGAGCGTTTACAGGGCTTATGACCTGTCATTGGCTGGGTTAAGTGGCCACTTTACGTTTTACAACATTCCCCATTCCGCTTATTAGCGAATATCGACACAAGTAACATTTTATTGATTTTTGTATATATGTTATTAAATGAGAAACCATTCACAAGCGTGTTGGAGCGCCATCTATGTATTGACATTGAAGTTAAGTATATATAATTAGCATATTACTTTATTTTTATGTATTTAAGACTCTTCAGAGTTAAATTAAGTACTAGTAATCGCCTGCAGATTTTTGACTGAATTTGAAAAAATTCTACCTCATCTCTGTAGGGATATTGATAAAAAATATATACCTACTCCTCCTTGGGAGAAATCCAGATTTGTGTATGTACAAAATACACGTACCTAAAATAATGTTGAGAAATCAATATGTTCAGATCAAATCAGTACATACGAGGGCGGATTGAAAATGAAGCTACCTAAATAGGAAAAAACTTTTTTTTGTCAAAAATATTTATTTCTCAACATAGTCCCCTTTTACTTCGACACACTTCAGTAAGACGATATTCCAACTTGTTTATACCATCTGAATAATACGATTTCGGGAACCTCTCAAAATACGCGTTAGTTTCGGTAATCACTTCTTCGTTTGAGCTGAATCTTTTTCCTGCGAGCCATTTTTTCAAGTTTGGAAACAGAAAAAAGTCACTAGGAGCTAAATCTGGACTACGAGGTGGACGATCAACCAATTCGAAGTGTATTTCACGTAATTTTAGCATCGTATCTAACGCTGTGCGAACCGGTGCGTTGTCTCGAATAAGATAACTTTTTTCTTAAATAGGTGCGAAGGTTTTCAAATTCACTGTTATCAATATTATGTATCTTTTTTGGGTGATACCGTGTATGTTGGATTTGATCCGACGTTTCGGCTACCATTGCAGGAGCCATCTTCAGGGAAAACTGTGTGTTTTATAGAGAAATGTATGTGTTTATGTACTAGTAATTTGTACCGTGTCGCAGTCGGCAGTAGGCACATTTCTATTCGTTTTTGTCATATGTAGTGCTGGGAACCATGTTGAATTTAATTTAAGCCCATCGTCTTTGTTTATATTACGAGTATTTGGATATCTGTGTATTTCAATTGCCACTTTTATTATTCGTGCACTATAATTACTAGGTTTATGTAGAATTTTTGGTTCAAAGGCGAAAAAATGTCCTGTGTCTATAAAGTGGTCCGCTATTGCGGATTTCTCTGGGTGCCCAAGTTTACACGCTCTTTTGTGTTCGTCAATTCTCTTCTTTGCTGTGCGCCCTGTTTGTCCAATATACACTCTATCACATCCTTGGCAACTTAGTTTGTACACGGCTTCAGTTTCCAACTTTTTTCTCCTTTAAATGTGGTCGTTTTTCCTTGATTGCATCATTCGATTGATCCAATAATGTGCGATAATACTTTTCTGTGATTGTGGATCCTTTTTCAAAATAATCAATGGGCTATATTCCGAGCGCATCCAAAAATACAGTGGCCATAACCTTGCCAGCCGATTGCACTGCCTTTGCCTTCTTCGGAGCACTTCCACCAGCTTCCACCCATTGTTTCGATTCATTCTTGGTTTCAAGGGTAAAGTTTTATCGACAGTTATTAATCAGAGTAGTTTAGTCGGGTTCTGTTTGATGCGCGTGTGCGGTTTCTGGACTATCCTTAATTCCATGGCTGCAAATAATCACATTGCGTGTCGGTTGTGCGCAGGCGAGTGCCGCATCACGCCCAGCCGCGTGGTGAACCTGCGCGGGGAGGAGCAGGCCCTGAGAGGCAACCGGTGCACCGTGCTGCTGCTGGGAGACTGCACCAGCTCGCCGCACTTCGCCGTCTTCATGCTGCCGGCCCAGAAGGGCCTGAAGCTGCGCGTATACACAGGAGGTATGCATTCAATGTGCAATTATTATGGATTTTTTAATTAGCTAATAAATTAATCTAAAAAATCACAAGCCGATCGGGACTATTCGCATTAAAATCTGTTAAGAAATAAGGGAGATATGAAGGATTGAATTCTAGTCATTTGAATGGTGCCAAAAACAAACAATTCGTGACGTCATCGGATGTTTTGTGACGTAATCAATTTTTTTTCATCAATGTCTATAGATTTAACATATTACAACAGAGATATAGAACATTTAAGAAAAGATAATGTAGAAGTCTAGGCATCTACAGGGCTTATGACCTGTCAATGGCTGGTTTAAGTGGTCACTTTACACACTGTGTAACATTCACCATTCTGCCTATATTTGCACATCTATATTCCTTCAATTCTTTCATCTGTTGATGTTTGTGAAGTCAAAGAGCTGAAACCTTTATATTTATGCAGGTGAGATTCATCTAATTGAATTATTTGACCGGAAATACTACACGTAGATATAAGGAGTGACGTCATTATTTACGATTTTAAAATGAATTCCTCATTCTCGACCTGCTAACTTAATACCCAACAGTCATAGAATGGTTTTTCTACGTTTGGGCTCCTCTTGTAGCTTGGCGTTTTATTACTCTGAGATCTGCTCGGGTCCCAGTGACGGTCAAGAGCTTTTGCAGCGCTGACCTCCATCCGCAAGAGTAATGGTGGTACACGCGGATGGGTCGCTCGCCTTTGCTCTACAACAGTCTTCCATGGTAACCAGAGCAGAAAAAAGATTAATGTTATATTGTCGTGTGTTTTTCGTAGGAAACTACGCAGACATAGACACGTCGGGGCCGGAAATTCAAGTGTCTGTGAATGATGAGCTGGTGCAATGGAAACCATCCTTCAAATTCCCGCCGGGCGAGAAGTTCTACGACTTCAAGTTAGTATACAAATCACACCACGCGGATGTTCGTTATCCAGATGCTAACTCTCAACTGCTCGATAAGTTAGAGCAATTTCAGAATATCTGTATTCGTTATATCTTTAATCTTCGCAAATTCGACCACATAACCGAGTAGCGCACGCAGCTACACTGGCTCAGCATCAGGCATAGAAGAAACATTCACATTCTATCACTTCTTCACAATATCCCACTCCGCCTGTTTATCTGAGAGAGCTCATCCAACCTCTTTAACAACACGGACTATCTCTTTGTTCTAGTGACGAGAGAACCCTTTTAATACCCTGTCATCGCTCTAATTTTCTTGCCTCCTCTTTTGCAGTAGTAGCCGCTCTATTGTGGAATAATCTACCCACGAATGTTAGAGACGCCCCTTCTTTATTTACATTTAAGTCAATATTAAATTGTCACTATCTTAATATTTAAATTGTTCCTTTATCCTTCTTCTTTCCTTCCCATTCCCTCTCCTCTCTTCGTAGTATAGTGTTATTTTTTTATAAAATTGTAAGATTCAATATGTCCATGTATTTATAATTTTCTCAAACTGAACGGCTTGGGTAGGCAGGAAGAAATTGCCTTAAGGCAATATGCCCGCCCTTATAATATGTATATATATTGTTTATTGTGTCAAATAAATATCAAATATAAAAATCACAAAAAACTATGTGAAACCTTTAATTATGTCTAATTTCGTCTTAATGTCATGGTGAAGACATGACGCCTTTAGCGTCCTATCCATAGAATAAAGAATAGTCCAGAAGGAACGTAGAATCATATTTGAATACATCGGACCGTGTCCAATAACGTGTCCAAAAATTATTTGTTTTCAATATTGTTGACTCCCCTTTGTGCTGCTGCGGATATGCTAACCAATCTTCTGAACACATCCTGTGCTCTTGTCCCTTTCCCCTTCTCCATGATTACCGAATGGAGCTTCTCGCTACTATCCGTGGCCCTGTTATAGGTCCTGTCGGATATACAGATCTGGTGGCTTCCAAAAAGAATTTCAAAGCTTTTAAAAAAAGTTTTGTAGTTATTTCGGCGAATTGATCATGCCCAATCAATTTAATCCCAGTCAGTGAAGAATTCACTTCACTCTTTTCTCAATCCGATGAAGTACATGTTATGTACTTCTGGATTACCTTCTTTCAGCACAAAGATGCTGAGGCTACCAGATTTCAGACAGCTCCTTCGGGCAGCTTTTCTCGTTTGACAATGAGCAAATTTTCCGTGTATGTGGGCACCGCCAAGGAGACTTATGTCCTCAGATGCGGGGTGCGGTATGTGGTGGGCAGCTGTGTCCAATAATTTTCCCACTATGCCTCACTTTCACCGCGCGCATTCGCGATGCCGCCGCGTAATGTTGCACGGTGGGAAAAAATATAATTGTAACACAAAATTAAGGTTAAAAAAAAGCAATCTGTTAATTTCTCTAAAATTTTATTGCGCATGCGGAAATATTGATTGACACAACAGAGTAGATAAGTAAAGGGTCATTTAAAAAGAGTAATTGAATTAATAAACTTTAAACTTAAAGTATAAAACAAATTTTATTTGACATAAAACGAATATTTTTATATCATGATAAATAATATTTGATGTTTTGAAGATAATGTCAGTCAAATGTCCACCGCGGAGTTGTTTAATCCGAGGTCCAATTTTCATTAGTTCTCTCATTAGATGAGCAAAGTACTATCCCGGCAACACTTACGATATATCCATTTGTTTTTATTTTTCAATCTGAAAGATGGAAAAATAATTCAATTTTAGGTAATGCATTTGCTACTTACACATATTTTGCTAATTACACGTGGAATTTGATCCCATCCTGTTTCTTTAAGATTCTAGAAGTATTTCTACACTTTAAAAGGACACAACACGGCATAGTTGAATTCAAATCAGGAGTTGCGTACTGTGCGACGTCTACAAATAAACTAATGGGTCAAAACGTAAACCTACTCATTTATGAGTAGTTGAGTCGCCTTCTGTTTGATGTGCGTATACGGCTTCTGGACTTTTCTTAATTCTATGTTCCTATCATAATCATTCTGAAAAGTATGACTGATCACCTATGTTCATGTACCGATGATCAAAATACCCTGGATTTGGTTTACAAATCCAGTTCTCTGATGATTTTTTGACTGATCTGTGCATAATTTCTTGGTGGCGCGTTCGCCAGGATATCGGAGCTGAACAACTCGGCGTACCTGGACAGCAAGCTGGGCGCGCTGAGCCTGCGCGTGGCCCCCGGCCAGGCCGTCCTGCAGCTGCCCGCCACGCAGCTGGACCGCGGCTGCGGCAAGTGCATGAGCGACCGGCAACACTTCGCCAAGTGCCACTCCGACTAGGCGAAGCGCCGAGCTAACCCGCCCCAACCACAGATCCAATAGGGCATTATCACTCGGGAGGAAAATCGGATTTAACCTACTCTTCAAATAAAAGATTTTTTAAAGATTCTCCCAGTGTTTATATAAGCCCTTATAACGAATTTCATTCATTATTTTCGTTTGGAAAATAAGGCCTTTCAAAAACGATCGTTTCGTAAGTTGGTAATAAATTTTGTCACAGAAGTTCACAAGTAATGCATTCATTTTAATGTTGGTAATGTCACAGGCCACAGATACAAATATAAGGAGAGTTGTTTATGCATATTATCTTAACCCCCCCCCCCCCACTCCACACTCCAGTTCCAGGCACTGACAGATGAAAGTGGGATCAGATTACTTCTTACGTCTCGAATTTCTTTGATTATTTTATGGTTTTCAACCTCTTTTAAGTTTTATAAGTGACAGGACGCCATAAATGTAAACAAACGACACATAGAAAAAGGAAGCTATCTACAATACTCTATAAAATCCATAGATATTGATGAAAAACATCCGATGACGTTCATACTTGATGACGTCACGAATTGTTTGTTTTTGGCACCATTCAAATGACTAGAATTTAATCCTTTATATCTCCCTTATTTCTTAACAGATTTTAATAAGAATAGTCCCGATCGGCTTGTGATTTTTTAGATTAATTTATTAGCTAATAAGCAATTAATAATAATTGCAGATTTAATAAGCAAACTTGTTATTTTGTTTAGTACAAGTGATCATTATAAATCTCTCACATGTTAGTTCTTTTTGAGCAAATGGGTTTTGTCATGAATGACATCGTCAGACTGGTGAAAATAATATTTTATTTTAATTATTGATAAAAAATACCTATAGTCCTTAAAATATAGCTTGATAAAATGACAGCTGTCAAACTAATGCGACTAGTGGTGGGGAAGTACTGAGCACTGACCATGTACCGATCAAATCGATTTTATCAGTTTTTTCATGCAAACATGAAACTCTGTTTCCGAAAATTGATATAAAAACGCAAAAACAAGCATATTATAGTGTGATTAAGACCATTATTCACCAAAAATAAGACATTTTATACTTTTTTTTATGAACAACATCAAATGAATTATTTTATTATTCGACCAATTTGTCCCATCTCCTACATTTTTGCAAAATGATGTAACCTTGTAAGGACGTCGTTAATATGATTTCATGAAAAAAAAAAAGTATTTTTTATTATATTTTTTATTTTTATTTTGTACCTGGTTAATATTAAATAATATTATCCAGGTACTTAACCTTAAAAACACGAGGGTAAATTTTTTAATTTTCATAAAATAAATACAATGGTTTTCCCCCAAATATTGGGAAATTTTATTTATATGGTATCACTTTTTTTAGTATGGTAACACAGAATTCAAACTGTCATTTACATCGCGGTAAAAATGTTTCACACTTTTATGATAACTGTTTAAATATCGTCGGCCTCGTGGCGCAGTGGTCAGCGCGTTTGCCTACCATGCGAGAGGTCTCGGGTTCGACTCCCGACATGGTTGACATGAAATATTTATTTAAAAAGGTGCTTTTACAACAGAATATTTCATAGTCCCTGGACCGGTACTTGAAGCGTAAGACTGATCATCTTACCTTCATGTAACAAAAATGATCAAGATACACTGCGATCGGTGTACCAATGCAGTGCCCTATGCACCATTAGGTGCGGAAAGGGAATGGTGGTTTAAATATATTCTTTTCACATTAGGTTCATAACTTCAAATAATATTTCGATTGCAATTTTTTTTAACTTTTTGAATCGTAATTTATTGATGTAAAGACTTTATTCTTCCTAAACACGCGTCGACCGCACGTCGCAATTTAGTAAAATGTCAAAATTGGACACTTCAACAAAATGGTCAATCACACTGCACGTACTTTGAATTGACTTGGAGACGATAATTTTACACATTTTTTTATTTGCCTCGATTTTACTCTCCATTCAGGCGGCGGCGCGCGGCTCGTCTTTTGACGGATCAAACGAGTTGTGAAAAAAATTCAACGTAAAACACAAAAACGTTATTTGGGGGAATATTTGAATGAGAATGTATGGGAATAAATGGGACCTTAACGTTTCGGCGAAAAAGCGGGAAAGCATAAAATCGAGTAACTTAAAAACGAAGTTTTAGTGTTGACAGTTATGATTTTATTTTATGTTATTTTCTACAATGATTTATGTACTTTTAACTGTATTTTGTTTATGAAATACAGAAATAAATTGGAAATCGAGACGGGGATTATTGTAAAAATATATATTATATATAAATTTGTAAATAAAAATCATTTTTTAAATAATAAAAACGTTTAATTTTCTTAAAACAAATTTCTTACATGTAAAATTATTTTTTAATTAATTATTCATTAAGTTCAAATCAAAGAGACATACAGAAGGATGAAATGGGCGCACAAACCAGCCTACGATAGATCATAGGCCCCTCAAATGCCTAAGACCCCCGTTTCCCTTCTTAAAATGGTCCGCGTTTTAATATCAATCAATTCCGAAATTAAAAAAAAATGGTGCATCGAGTCTCGGGCACTTACGGGATTTATGGCCTGTTGCTGGCTGGTTCGGGCGATCGTATTAAATACTGCATTTCAGCCTTTTGAAATACGAGATTGGAAAACATATTTCATGAGGCTGATTTGGAAAATCAATTGCAGTTTCAAAATCAACACGGATATTGTAGAAAAATGTTTTCATACATAATTTTAAAAATAAAATTGCCAAAAAATACGTCTCCGTGAAAATGGCATGTTTGGCCTGTACAATTGTGACGACGTTTTAATTTAATTTAAACGGTCACAAACAAAGGTGGAAATTTAACCGAACGCATTAGAGGCGTGGCCGAATGAACCATTTTTGCAGGAATTTAAAAATATTTTTTATGCTACTAATAATTGAAAAAGATATTCAAATATTTTTTTTTGATGGAATATGGATGTTAAAAAATAGTTAGAATAAACAATATTTTGTGTAAATCCAAATGTTTGCAGATGAAGACTGGGATTTCACGCCATGCGCATATTACAATTAGATAGAGAACATTTTATACATTTATAAGGCTCAGTTCTCCATCTCATTTGAGACTATTTGCCAGTGGAATATTTTCATTACGAACATCTCTTTAATTTGAACATAATAATTAATGATTATTATGTTACAATAGACGACGTCTTTCATACAATAACATCGGGCCGATGCGAAAATCGTGAATCACGCAGCGGTCGCTAAAGCTGTGGTTTCTGGAGAAAGCGGCGCTCCGTGATGCCGTGGGCATGACAGGACAGACGTCTCGACGGAGACCAGAGATGTCGAGAAAATTTATTGACTGATCGATTGAATCCTGACACCAATGGGTGGAAGCTTTATCGTCTCCGATCCCAAGATAAACTTCCTTTCCAGAAGGGCGGTTTCAGACTGGAATAAATTCAGTGGTCCGTTCCATTTGGTCAACCAGTTCAAAACCGTTTGGATGCTGTTTCGAAGGACGAAGAGAGGAGAAAAAAGATGCAGGCGCCTCAAACAAATAATAACTAATTTTAAGACACTTATTTTTTTTAAAACTGGAACATACTGCAAAGGAAGTAACAAATCTAGACAAACTAAAGAATTATAATGATTAATTTGAATGAAAATAATCGAATGTATAAGATAACTTAATTCATTTGAATGGGAATCCGAATGCAGTAATTCATTCTAATGATAATAATCTAATGCATTTGATTACTAAATTCATGCTAGCAAAAATATTCGATTACTGAACACATTCGAATGAAAATAATCGAATGTATTAGACTACTGTAAATGAAAATCTGAATACAGTAATTCATTCGAATGAAAATAATCGAATGTATTCGATTATTTATTTCATTGAACGCGGTTATTTATCGAATGACAATAATCGAATATATTCGATTAATTCATTCATGCGAATAAAAATAATCGAATATATTAGATTAATAAATTCATTCAAATGAATGTCTGGATTGCAGTAATATGTTCTAATTAAAACTATCGAATGTATTCAATTACTGAATTCATTCGAATGAAAGTCCGAATGCAGTTATTTATTCAAATGATAATAATCTAATGCATGCGGCTACAGAATTCATTGAATGCAGTTATTTATCGAATGACAATAATCGAATATATTCGAATTATACATTCATTCGAATAAAAATCTAAATGCATTAATTTATTTAAATGAAAATATTCGAATGTATTCCATAACTAAATTCATTCGAATGAAAATACGAATGCAGTAATTTATTCAAATGATAATAATCTAATGCATTCGATTACTAAATTCATTCTAACGAAAATATTCGAATGTATTAGATTACTAAACTTATTCGAATGAATATAATCGAATGTATTCGATTACAAAATTCATTGAATGAAAGTCTTAATACAGTAATTCATTCGAATGAAAATAATCGAATGTATTCGACTACTGAATTCATTGAGCAAAAGTCCGAATACGGTAATTTATTTTAGTGACAGCAATCGAATGTATTTGATAAGAACATTCATTCGAATAAAAAGAATCGAATGCATTTGATTAATAAATTAATTAGAATGAAAGTCCGAATGCAATAATTCATTCGAAAAAATTGATTTAAATATTTTGAATCCGTAGCCATCAGGCACCCCATGGTTTTGAGTGACCATAGGCCACAATAACGCCCATCTTTTATGAAGCAATTATCCAATTAATTGATTCAGTTAATTACTAACCATTCGATTAGTAATTAATTCAGTTAATTACTAATCGTTCGATTAGTAATTAATTAATTCACTTAATTACTAAGCGTTCGATTAGTAATGAATTAATTCACTTAATTATTAATCGTTCGGAAAATGGGGAGTCATCGGAAGTCGAAAACTATCGCTTGGAGGAGAGTAAGTGTGAGTCCACATTACATTTGCACTAATTTTCATACAGACACAAAAACGTTCACCACTACATGAGAAAAAAACGTTTCCAAACTGTTGGCACTGCTATGACGTCACCGATGTTTGACAATTTGGTGACGTCATCCACCGATGCATGAAGGCACGGCTTTCTCAGGAAACCGAAGCTTTAAATATGCCCTTGTGGCGATTCGATCGAGCGCGTAGTCTAATTACATGCTAAAAATATACAACGAATTTGCGTTATATGCTCGGCATCAACGCACAGAAATTGAAAAGTTAAGTGTCGGGGCGATTATATTTTGTTTAAAAGAAAAATCAGTAAAATCTCTCTAAAGGGCCTGGCAGAAAAACAATTAATCAATGTTCAGCGAGTTTGCCTACGATGCGAGAGATCTCGGGTTCGATTTCTGCCATGGTTGACGTAGAGTATCGAAATCAAGCCATCGTATGATCAAAAATAAATGGGAATTTCTCATTTAGTAACAGTAACGTTGGCAGCACTGTTTTCGACAATCTGTCAAAGTTTGACGGCGGTCGGATGCTCGGTATTCTGCCAGCGTCCGTTTGAGTGAGTCGAATAATTGCCGCGTGTGGCGATTTTTACCATGGATAAAATTTTGGAACGACGAGCTTGCCTCATTTTCATTTTCGTTTTGTGCTGCTGATGAAACTTCGTGTGTCAAATCGTTGAAACTGTTGAAGACGTTGGTGAATGCTCTGATGATGGTGGGCATACTGGACGTCCAGCAAAGTCAGTTATCGAAGAAAACATCGAATCGGCAAAGCAAATCGTGTTGAAAAATCGACGAGTACCGATCCGAGAGCTTGCTGTGTTAATGAGCATCTCGTATGGATTGGCAGATCACATTTTGACCAATGTTTTGGGCATGAAACGCATCATCGAAAAACACTGAATTTTGTCCTAAAGCAGCACTGTCCAACAACTGTGGCTAAAGAGATGATTTTTGCACCATGATAATACGCCATCTCATACAGAGTCGATTGTTTTGGAGCTTATGGCCAAAAATTCGACCAACGTCATCAGCCGAGCACCGCATTCTCCAGACCAGGCCCCGTCTGACGTTTTTCTTTTCCCGAGACTAAAATTGCCATCGAGAGGAACGCGCTTCGAGACGATCGATGCCATGAAAGAGAGCTGGCTGCGAGAGCCGAAGGCCGTACCTTGGCAGGCCTATGAAAAGTGCACGGACAATTGGATTTAGCGTCGGCATCAATGTATCGGCACAAGCGGCGATGGTAAAGAAATGTAGTATTTTGGAGTAATTATTTTAGTACACGAATTTGAATAGTCCGGTAAAATTTATTTTTGAGACAAGTCAGAAAAACCGAGATTCGAGTTTGTTACATGTAAAATTACCGCTATCTGACTCACTTCTCGGATAGATTGCAAAGGCCACGATGCCGACTTGTACAGGATTGAACGGTGGTATAAAGCGGCCATTCTGTCAACGCGAATAAACTTGTCTAATGATCTGGGCCTCGAGGCGCCCACCGACACTCGGACGATGCCGAGCGGCGTATTCGTAAATACCCGACGCGTTATCCGTTTCGGGATGCTTCGGCATCACTCTCAAATCGCCACTGAGTAGCGCCTGCTAACGTCACTCAACGCGAACATTCTCAGCAATATTTTAAGTCGGTCTGAACTTTTGTACACGACTGGATTCGACCCCCTGGGGAGTTCGTTAAGATTGATATATTACAACAGAGATGAAGAACGTTTTGGAGAGCATTTCATAAAACCAACTGGACCAAGAAGGCTTTGCCTAGTATGCATCATCATCATTACCTTTCCGCACATAATGGTGCATAGGGCACTGCATTGGTGGTCAAGATGATCGGTCTTACGCTTCAGGTGCCAGCCCAGGGATTATGAAATATTCTGGTGAGAAAACACCGTTTTAAATAAATATTTTATATCAACCATGTCGGGAATCGAACCTGAGAATTCTCGCGTGGTAGGCAAACGTGCTGACTGTTACACCACGAGGCTGATACTAGTATGCAGCTGAAATAATTAAGTCAGATGAATCTCACCAGATGTAAGAATTGATGTTCAAACATGGGCAGAATGGTGAATGAA
The DNA here is from genome assembly GCF_059751315.1 of Micrasema longulum. Classification (NCBI taxonomy): domain Eukaryota; kingdom Metazoa; phylum Arthropoda; class Insecta; order Trichoptera; family Brachycentridae; genus Micrasema; species Micrasema longulum. The sequence continues at coordinate 145,304 of NW_028277306.1, forward strand.
TTACCTTAAACTAGCCAACGACAGGTCATAAGCCCTGTAAATGCCTAGACTTACATATTTACTAATCTAAAATATTCTTCGTCGCTGTTGTAATAAATGAAAAATAAGCATTCTCAATTTCATTGTAGTACACAATTTGGTTTGTTTCAGTTATTACTGAGGTGGATAGCGCGTCAGGCCCGCCCTTTACGAAGCCACTTCGGGTGGACGCCGAAACATGCCGAGAATGGATAGCGCGCGGGGTGGTATTTACGAATATGCCGTCGGGGGCGGGCAGCTCCGGGGGCGCGAGGAGTCTCCGGGGGACGGCCGCACGCGGCGGTGACTAGAAGCCCTCCTGGTAATGCTTGGAGTCCAGCTTCTCCTGCAGGATCTCAAGTTGCCGGCGGGCTTCGCACTGCGGGAAGTTGTTCATGTCGTAATACTGGGGGGCTATCTGCAGCAACCATTGAGCTGAAACAAACATTCAAAAATCTAACAAACAAACCATCTTGCCGTTAGGCAGAAAGGATAGAACACCACATCACTCTGTCCTTGCATACAGACCTTGCTTCCTCTGCATTCATACATCTTCTCATGCACGCACGCCGATTATTCCTACTCTCGACATGTCCGTCTTCAAGTATTTGATGGACTCGATCGTGCCATGGCATTCGCATTGTAGATCTTTAGCCGTTCTTTCGCTGTCCATTCGCTCCACGTGTCCAAAACGACGCAGCGCTCTTTTCTCAATTCTGTCAATGATGCTTGTCTCAGCCTTGCACAGTTTGCGGAAAAATCATACTTATGTTGCTGAAATTCCACTCGTCGATGCGCTTTGTAGCTGCAAGACTTTTTGTGATGTTAGCTTTCATGTATATGTTATCAACTATCAAATATCTAAATTGAGTAAATGGGGTCTAGAATTTTAACCGTCCATGCGCTCAGCAGCTGCAAGACATGTTGTAATCTAACCTCTATTTTTATAAATTTGCTTTTTATTTCGTTTTTAAAATCATCACTTTAACTCTAAACTTCATTGTCAAGTATGTATTTTTTTAAATGTAAATAGGGGCTAGATTTCGTACTGTCCATGCGCTCTGTAATCTAGCTCCTGTATATCATAATTGGAGTCGAGGAACTAAGCCACTCATTTTTGCTACCATTCTTAAATCTTTCAATTCTTTCATACAGTTATCGATGTATATGTTGAACAACGATGGTGACATTACACACCCCTGTTTGACTCCTTTAGGAATGTTATAAAAATTACATTTACTTGATGGACAGTAACTCAAGAGGTTTGCGGTATACATTACAGGGATATTGACTTGAACACTTCAGAATACATGCATAAGGTACACTTTTGGTCTTAGGAAATATGACCACATTTCTGATTATCGTAGGCAACTGAAATGGCTCAAAATTAGACAGCGGAGAGACTATCACTCCCTCTCACTTCTGTTCAATGTACTTCATAGTCCTGACGCTCCTATATACCTGCGTCGACGCTTATCAGTTCATGGTTTACCTCTTCGTTCTAATTCTCAAGGCGCTCTCTTAATACCCGTCCACAATTCATCTTTCTTCTCTAACTCATATAGTGTCCATGCGGCTCGGCTGTGGAGTCATCTCCCATCCACCATCAGAGATGTTACTACAGTATCTCTGCTTGAATCACGTCTGAAGAAACATCTCTTTTCTCTTCCTTAATCTCTCCTCCTTTCCTCTTTCCTCTTCTTTCCTTTTTCCCATTGAGTAATAGTTTTGATTTAAGGTAATTTATAAACAAATACGTTTATTTATATTTTGATATATCTTTAAAATAAATTAAATACTCACGATTGATGTCCGTCACAGTTCTGATGTAGTTTTTTGTGGTGAGTACAAACTCGTTGTAGATCACCCAGTCCGGCTTGTGGTCTAGGCACGTGGAGGGGTGCAGCTGCACGACCTGGTTGTCCTTCACCGTCATGTAGTGGCCGGTGCGCTCCAAGTGCGCCACCTGCACAACAAGACCGTTAGACATGAAGGACTCCGGCTGTCGAGGGTCGGAGGAGCTCCTACCGTAGTTGGCGACGATTATTATCAAAGTTGGATAAACAAATTGCAACAGGGATGGAGAACAAGCTCATGACCATAGAATTAAGAATAGGCCAGAAGTAGCGTAGAATCACATTTGAATACATCGGACTGTGTCCGAAAATTCCCCCACTATGTCCCACTTTCACCGCGCGCATTCGTGATGTCGCCGCGTAATGTCGCACGATGGGAAAAAATACAATCACAACACAAATGTAAGGTAAAAAAAAAGCAATCTGTTAATTTCTCTAAAATTTTATTGCGCACGCGGAAATATTGATTGACACAACAGAGTAGATAAGTAAAGGGTCATTTAATAAAAGTAATTTAATTAATGAACTTTAAACTTAAAATATAAAAGAATATTTTTTTTACATAAAACTGATATTTTTATATCATGTTAAATAATATTTGAAGTTTTAAAGATAGTGTCGGTCAAATGTCCACCACAAAGTTGTTTAATCCGAGGTCCAATTTTCATTAGTTCTCTCATCAGATGTTACGCAGTGTGTAAGGTGGCCACATAAACCAGCCAACGACAAGTCATAAGCCCTGTAAATGCCTAGACTTCCCAATTACCTTCTCTAAAATGATCTCCATCCATGTTGCAATTTGCTAATCTTAATGACTAGGGGGTAAAATCTAGTATTTTGTCTACAAACATTTGAACAATCTCAAATATTTGAAAAGGTGTTTTTACACTAGAATATTATTTCATTTTGGCACCTGAAGCGTAAGACTGGTCATCTTACCTTCGTGTAAGAAAAATGATCAAGATACGCTGCGATTGGTGCACCAATGTGGTGAACGATGTCGATGATGGTACCTGCATGAAGAAGCCGTCCACCAGCGCCTTGCGGATGTTGATGTAGTAGTTCTTGCTGGTGAAGTCGGTGCTGGTCCTCTTGAGCTTGAAGCGGTCCATGATCCGCGCCAGCTGCTGCCGCACGTTGTCCCCCGACTTCAGGGAGCGGTAGTTAACGAAGTTGTCGTAGCACCAGCTGGTTTCCTCCATGTCTGCGCAGAGCGTGAGTACACATTACCAACACATTCTTTGATTATGATGGGAAGATAAGGCCATGACGGTATAGTTGAAGATAAAATTCTCTTTTCTTGATTTTTGATTAGGTTAATAATATTCAGTGGTATGGTGGAGAATGTGTGGGGGTGGAGGGTTTGGGAAGTTACAACCTTTTCCTAGCCCCTCCCCTTCCCAAACCACCCCCCCACCGTCAATTCTCCAACATACCACTGAATATTACTGACCTAATTTTTGGTGCATGTTCGGACACAATGGTGTTTGCATTCCCATTAACGCTGCATGTAATTTATGTATTTTTTCATAAATACTATGTGATGGTAAATGTGAGTGCCGGGTACGTCTCAAAACCGATTAATAAATAAATAAGTCCTGGTGCCAACCCTTATGTACGGGACTGAGGTATGGGAAGTGGAAAAAGAAAAATGAAAGCATGGTGAACGCTGTCAAGATGCGATCTCTCGGGCGGGTGTGTGGTAAAACTATGTAAAGGTGTACAAATGTCGAAATTCGTGCATTATGTGAGGCTGTTACGGGCATTATAAACAAAATCAAGAAAGGGGTGCTGAGTTGGTTTAGACACGTCATCACCAAGCCGTTTCCATCAAACGGCTAGTTAATACTTCAGATTGCGAGAACTTACTCTGTTTGAAGGCGTGGTAGACGTTGAGCAGTGTGAGATGGTCTCCGTCGATGTGAGCGAACCTCATTTTGGCGTCGTCGGCCGCTTTTCGGGCCTCGTTCGGCCTCACGAAGCACTGCGGAACTGCAAGGAAAACCAGACACGGCCGTTCAGATCACAATTGAGTACGAGCGGAAAAAAAACCATAGATCTTTGCAGGATTACAAAATATGGTATGTATATAAATGACACATTGTATGTGTGTGATGCTTTGCATCATAAAAGGAGCCTCATCCTCGGGGGACCACCGGTTAAACCTGAGGATGCTAAAAAGCTCGCTTACTGCCTAATAGACCGATACTTTACGGATTTGGCCTTGGAGGGGGAGATTCATCAAAATGTAAACTCTCGCCGTCCATACAGTACAGGCTCTTTATAGGCCAGTAGCTCAATCACAAATAACTATCGACGTGCTAATAAGCGACGTGATAACAATTTCTCACCATGGTTGTTTATCGTATTTGCGATCACAATGCAACGTCCGCGAACACCTAATATTAAATGTAAAAATATTCACGTTTCGCGACGTATAATCCTGCTGCGCAATCACATATTCGAATTTCACCGGTGTAAATATGGAAAATATTCCAAAACTGCTATTTTCATTTATTTATTTATTATTTATCATACTATTCATTGCATTTAGCCGGCGGTCGGCGAGCCAAATGTCAAGAAAAGCAGTCGCCTAATTGTAATTTAATTTTCACTTTTTTGTATTGGATTCTCCTTACTATTTTGCGAATGCAATATATTGTATTATTTTTTATAGTAAACGCAGATTTATTGCCAGTGAACTGTATTTAATTACGAGGAAAACAAAACACAAACTGACACGAGCGTTGACTTAGAGATTACACACGCGTTGACTTGTGACCGCGATAACTTAAGCATGTTCATTACTGTTCATTGTGATCGCTCAAATGCTTAGCATGTTTTTAAGCACGTCGATAGTTATTTGTGATTGAGCTACTGGGCCCAGAGGGCGAGAACTATACACAATAGATCTTCACAGGTCGCAGTGACCGTCACCTCTGGAATAAGAAAAGTTATCTTTTAAGAATCTTTTATCCACATTACTGCATCAATTCAATCGAGTCACAGTGAAGGATTGTCGGTCCAGGCTGTAGCAGCTTACCCGACAGCATGGCCGTGATGGAGAGGATCTCGTTGGAGCAGTTGTGGTTGCAGGAGGCGATGAGCATCTTGGCCAGCTGCGGATCCAGGGGGAATTCCGCCATCACGGCTCCGAGATCCGTCAGGTTGCCGTCGTCGTCTGAAATAGATGAATCCGTTCAGTTAAGTATATTCTTTACATGGGATTCATTGAATCACTAATAAATGACAATAAATTACGTATAAATTCACAATTTATAATAAATTATGAATAAATTCACAGTTTACAATAAATAACGTATAAATTCACAATTTACAATAAATTCACAATTTACAATAAATTCACAATTTACAATAAATTACGTATAAATTCACAATTTATTCTAAATGACGTATAAATTCACAATTTACAATAAATTACGTATAATTTCACAATTTATTCTAAATTACGTATAAATTAACAATAAATTACGTATATATTCACAATTTACAATAAATTCTCAATTTACAATAAATTACGTATAAATTTACAATTTATTCTAAATTACGTATAAATTCACAATTTATTCTAAATTACGTATAAATTCACAATTTACAATAAATTACGTATAAATTCACAATTTACAATAAACTAATAAATTCAAATCGACAACACAATAACAATTAATCTAATGCCAAGCTGTCTTGTCCCGCAAATATTCTTCGACTCTAAAGTAGCTCTTTTCGAACAGCCTGCGCTTGACAAAATCTTTAAAAAAAATTGTTGGCAAAGTCTGAATTTTCAATAACAGAGCGCATTCCAGCATAGAATATTAAGCCAATGTACCAGTGGCGAGCGGTGATTTATTTTATGGGTAATCTACAAAAAAAGATCATTAATTTGTACCTACGTATAAGTACATAATATACAAGTAATATAATTGAATTTAAATTTATTTCAACAGAGAGGGAAAACATTATTGAGAAGGGAATATGGAAGTCTAGGCATTTACAGGGCTTATGACCTGTCATTGGCTGGTTTAAGTGGCCACTTTACACACTGCGTAACATTCACCATTCTGCCCGTGTTTGAACATCCACATTTCCTCAACTCTTCCACTTCCACATTCCCTTCGAATAAATTTAATAAACATTGTTGAATCAATTATTTGATTCATTATCCCATTAACATAGTTACTGCGAAACATTTTTGTCTCAAGTCAAATATAACGGTAAGCTGTAAATAATCTCTTGTTTAGACGATCGATTCGCCCCTGCGATGTACTCACCCAAAGCGGCGAGATAGTTGAGAAGTTCGAGTGCGCGCATCAGCGTCTCGGGGGCCGGCGGGTCCATGAAATCAAAGTGAACCAAATCGTCGATACCTGGAAAAAAAACAGCGAAAAAAATTAAAAATATTTCCTTTAGTCCACTCCTGTCTGGTTTAAGAGATCGTATCCATCTCACGGGAGGAGATCTCAGATCAGAGATCTGTACTGAAAGATTTTTCTGGCGCTGGGGGTGTTGCAGATCGCGAAACGCTGTTGTGACCCACACTATTTTCAGAAGGCGATTATTACAGTTTTTTGTATGAAAGCGGCCTGGCTGTTTTTATCGGAACATGGAATTAACCTCAGTGCACTCTATAGCACCAAAATCTATTTTTTTCAAAATTGTGGACAACTTTCCGTCTAGAGTCAATTATTTATTTATTTATTAACATACACGGCACGCAGTGCCTTTTGCCTTAAAAGGATACATTTAAAAAATAATATAAACATTTCAATATAATGTGAAAAACTTAAAAATTAAATGTAAAAGTATACAACGTGTAAAGTGTACAAGTAAAGTGTAATTATAACGGACTCAGTATTGATGTAGACATTTTTAACTGCATGTTGCATTTGTACAGAAAATTTCTTCATGGGGTCCATTATTTGGGATAGTTGCTGAATGTACATCTCGAGTGGTTTATGCTATGTATATGTGCCGCATGTAATGTATATGTTTGTGTATGTTTTATATGTGCGTTCATGTGTGTGCGTGGATGGCTCGGAGTGTACATTCGGTATTTTTATTTATTTTAATTTATTACCTCCATGGAAAACGCAAATGTCAACAATTATCCTTTTTTCACTTAAAATTCTTATTAATTTTTTATTTTTTGTCACATTTAATGTTTATATCTTTTTAATTTATGAAAACTTAATTGGTCTTTTTATGTTAAAAAATTGTTGTTTTTAATACTGATTTTGTATGACTGTATGTTTTCTAAATAAAATAAAATAAATAAATAAATAAAGTTTATATTTGAAGCACTCAACTCAAACATTAAACCTTAAATCGGCTTTCTACACAACTAAATAATATAGGTCTATGCGCTTAGTAGCTGCAAGACGTGTTGTAATCTTACTCTTTTTTATTATTCATATTATTTTATTTTTTTTTAGCATCATTAATACACTAAATTTATTTGTCAATTTTTAAAATGTGTAAATGGGGGCTAAATTTCTAACTGTCTATGCGCTCTGTAGCTGCAAGACGTCCTGTAATCTAGCTCCTATCTGTTATAATTTTTTATTGATCTTAATTAAAAACGAGGAACTAGAATCCCAACCGTCCATGCGCTCTGTAGCCGCAAGACGTACTGGGATATTTATTAATTGTACAGCGCCCTTGAGGTGATTTTCACAAAAATGGCGCTATATAAATTATCCAACTATATATACATAGGAACATTGTTAAAAAATCACAAAGACAAAGTCCATAAATATAATAAATCTATTATTATTATTATGGATAACTTATATAGCGCCATTTTCGTAATAAAATATGTCAAGGGCGCTTTACATGGTGATTCTATTGTTAAATTTATTTAATTGAAGCTTTTAAATTTGTAATTTAATTCAAACAATTTATTTTGTTGTCACGTGCTACGGATTTATTCAAATGATTTAGAGAACAAGTGGATAATAAGTTTTGTCCGAAACATCACTTCACTCTCACAGCCTCGCGCCTCTGCTGGGAGGGCGTTCCACGCCGCAGGGCCTGCGAACGCAAATGCGCGTTCACTAAATTTAGTGCGCTGTTTGCGTAGAGGTATAATAACTTTTCCTCGCGCCGTAGACGTAGCTGATCTAAGCGCGAGACGCCTGTCAGCCAGTTCATCTGGAACGCACAGTTCCCTTAGATATTCCGGAGCAGAGTTGCGCAGCGACTCATACATGAGCCGACGGAGTTTGTATTCGACCCTCTGTGGAAAACGTAGCCACTGTAGTTCCCGAAGTAGCGGAGTGATATGACTGAACTTAGAGGTTCCGAAAATAAGTCTCGCTGCGGCATTCGATACAGATTGTAGGCGAGTCATTTCGTTCATTGGTAGACCTGCGTGGATACCATTACAATACTCGACTCTAGACACTGCAAACGCATTTATTAATTGACGGGCAGCATCAACCTTTAATTTGTCTCAGCTGGTAGAAGCATGAACTTATCGTTCTACTAATTTGAGCGTCAAGAGAAAGGTCGGAATTGAGTAAAACTCCCAGTAGTTTAACGGTGGGTAAAGCGGTACTCCCTACATTGGGTAGGGCCGTATCCTGGATCAAATTCTGTCGTCTGGCTGAAGCCACCATATACCAATTGAATTGTAATGATGCGATTCAATCTACATTGGAAAAACTAAAGGAAACTTTAATATTAGAGTAAAAGAACACTTAAGATGCTTAAATAATGATAATTTTTCTGAATTCGCAAGCAACTTCAATAAAGACACTGGATTAAAAGTACTTCATGTTGAAAATAAAATATTAAAATTAGACTTAAGCGATTAAGAAAACAACAATTAACTCTTAAAAGACTGTGGTAAATAATCCCTTTGCGCGCGGTGATGTAACATCGTGTTACCACTAGTAAAATACGGAATATTCTAAAGTTCGGACATTTGAAAAAAATGGAAAACATGGAGACTACTGTTTAATAACTCCTTTTTCATAATTTATGGGAATAAACATATAATTTAATCCTGTTATAGCAAAATAAATTGAAAATCACAAATACGCCACTCATGTTACGCGCGTGCGTCCCCCATCATTGTCATTAACCGAAAGAAGACTAAATCTGTTTTAGATGACACCCACCGCAGAACAGCGTCTCAGTCTTCCTAGTTATGACGTATATCTTCGTGCTCTGTCTTGTATAAGGTATCTGTATATATGTGTTGCTGAATTAGCGGACATTCATACTTCACGTAGCAAGGTTAAATATTTTTTGCATATACATATAGCAGAGTGGTACAAATTTTACTTTCCAAATCGGGTGTGAAAACGTCCATTTGAAGATTCCAAAAATACGAATTCATCATTTAAAAAAATAAGAGAGATATATCAAATCTTGTGTCCTATGTCGACTAGTGTGACATCACAGCCACACAAGAGTTAATAACTAAATAAACAATATTTATTTTAGTCCTCTCCTGTCTTACTTCGAAAATAATGATATCAAATTACCACCCGTGTAAGAAAAATCCACTTGATTTATTGGATCCACGTGTAGTATTTAGTGAACATGATACAAATCAAATAAAAAGGAATCAATTCATTAATAATGATAATAATGTTTGGATAATTTATATAGCGCCATTTTTGTGAAAATCACCTCAGGGCGCTGCACAATAAATAAATATCTCAACACGTCTTGCTGCTACAGAGCGCATGGACGGTTGGGATTCTAGTTCCTCGTCTCATATTACAATTATGATATATATGAGCTAGATAACAGAACGTCTTGCAGCTACAGAGTGCATGGACAATAAGAAATTTATTTTTTATTTGACAATGAAGTTTAGAGTTTAAGTGATATTTTAAAAACGAAATAAAAATAAAATTTATAAAGTTGGAAGTTAGATAATAACAAGTCTTGCAGCTACTGAGCGCATGGACGGTTGAAATTCGAGACCCCAATTACTAAATTTAGATATTTGATAGTTGATAACATTTACATAATATGATAGCTAACATCACAAAAAGTCTTGCAGCTTCAAAACGCATCGACAAATGGAATTTCAACAACAAGAATGATTTAAAAAAAATAATAATAAAAAATAATTTTAAAAAACGCAATAATAATACATCGAGCAAAGAAGTAGTAAGCATGGCAATTAAGTGAACATGTAACAGCACAAAAAGAAAAAGATAAAAAACTCTCCATAATTATTATTAACTACATTCAATTGGCAATTATCATGATTCTCTCGCTTAAAATCTCAAAATAATTCAATTTTTTAGTAATGCATTTGCTACTTACACATTCGTTTGTTAATTACACATGAAATGTGATGCCATCCTGTTTCTTTAAGGTCCTAGTGGTATTTCTACACTTAAAAAGGACACGACACGGCATAGTTGAATTCAAATCGGGAGTTGCGTACTGAGCGACGTCTACAAAGAAACTAACAGGGCGAAACGTAAACCTACTCATTTATGAGTAGTTGAGTCGCCTTCTGTTTGATGTGCGTATGCGGTTTCTGGACTAGGTATTCTTAATTCTTTGCTCGTGAACTTCTGTGACATAATATATTACCAACTTACGAAACGATTGTTTTCAAAAGGCCTTATTTTCCAAACGAAAATAATGAAAGAAATGATTTATTTTATGGGTTTATATAAACACTAGGAGAATCTTTAAAAAATCTTTCAATTCTAGAGTAGGTTAAATCTGATATTCCTCCCGAGTGAAGGATATGACAGTTACCCAGTTTCTTGAGCTGCAGCACGACGGACCCGAGGTTCGAGCGCAGGATCTCCGGGTAGGTGTTGTCCTGCATCTCCGTGCGGTAGGCCTTCTCCGTGTACAGGCGGAAGCACTTCCCGGGCCGCGTGCGCCCGGCGCGCCCGGCCCGCTGCTGTGCGGACGCCTTGCTGATGGGCGACACGAGCAGCGACTCCACCCTGGCCAAAGCAAATGCACACCGATATCATTAACGCGAAAGTGTGTATGTCTGTTTGTTTGTGTTTGCTTCATGTATGTTTGTGTTTGCTTCATCAATGTATTTTTATTTTTATATTTTTTTTAATATCTAGCTTCTACAGCTTATTTTTTTATTTTATTTATTTATATTGTATTTTTTTAAAATTCATGTTTATACACTCATCTTTTTATTTTTATACTAACTATACTTCTGAACAAAATTTTGAGTGTGTCCAAATTTTTGTAGACAAGGACTGGATTCAACTCCCTGGGGAGCTGTTTATATTAACATATTACAAAAAAGACGAAGAACATATAAGAGAAGGTAATTTAGAAGTCTAGGCATCTACAGGGCTTATGACCTGTCAATGGCTGATGTAAGTGGCCACTTTACACACTGTGTAACATTCACCATTCTGCCCATATTCGAACATCTATTTTCCTTCGATTCTTTCATCTGTTGATGTTTGTGAAGTCAAAGAGCTGAAACCTTTATTTATGCGGGTGAGATTCGTCTAATTGAATTATTTCACCTACATACTAGATTAGGCAACGCCTGAAAATGTTATTTTTTCAATTTCTATACTTTTTCATGGACCAGGTGGATGTATCAACAATATTTTGAGTTTGTCCAAATTTTTGTAGAGAAGGACTGGATTCAACTCTCTGGGGAGCTGTTTATATGAACATATCACAACAGAGATGAAGAAGATGCCTAGACTTCTATATTACCTTCTCTTAAATGTTCTTCATCTCTGTTGTAATATGTTAATATACTTCTTAACACTCTTCCAATCTTTAATTTCTTTATATTGTATTTTTTTTTATTTATGTTGTTTATATACTCATCTTCTTTTTTTTATACCAACTTTACTTCTAAACACTGTTCTATATTTTATTGCTTCATATTGTACTTTTTAAATTTTATATTGTTACTATACTCATGTTTTATATAACTTCCATGTATGTAAAAGCCTCATGGGCTTATAAAGTTTTTTAAATGTCACGGCAGAACAACATTTGACCACGCGTAATCACATAATATTAGTAGAGATAAGTTTACAAAATCAATATATTGGCAATCATGTGTCAATATATTTATGAAAACTTGATCAGCGTACATAAAAATATTGACGACTTTAAGAGGAGAAGAGATTTCCATAGGTTCAACACAAGAAATGAAATTAATAATTATTTTGCGTCAAACTGCATACGATTTTACAACAAGAATGCAGTGCCCCATGCACCATTCGGTGCTGAAAGGAGATGACGATGAAACTAAACTAAGTACTTTAATTGATTTAGTTACGTATAATGTTAGTGCGTATAAAACAGTATGCAAACAAAAACAATGGAAAATTTAGCTTTCGTGGTTCCGATACGCAGGATGTCGTATTACGAGTATTACCGCTCGTTTATCATGTCAGACTTATATTGTTATAATATTATTAAACTTAATATAAAAACTGACAGAATGTGACTGCTGTCATTTTAATCAAGATAAATTTTAAGGACTATAGTGCATATAAAACAGTATGCAAACAAAAACAATGGCAAATTTAGCTTTCGTGGTTCCGATACGCAGGATGTCGTATTACGAGTAATACCGCTCGTTTATCATGTCAGACTTATATTGTTATAATATTATTAAACTTAATATAAAAACTGACAGAATGTGACAGCTGTCATTTTAATCAAGTTAAATTTTAAGGACTATGGTGCGTATAAAACAGTATGCAAACAAAAACAATGGAAAATTTAGCTTTCGTGGTTCCGATACGGAGGATGTCGTATTACGAGTATTACCGCTCGTTTATCATGTCAGACTTATATTGTTATAATATTATTAAACTTAATATAAAAACTGACAGAATGTGACAGCTGTCATTTTAATCAAGTTAAATTTTAAGGACTATAGTGCGTATAAAACAGTATGCAAATAAAAACAATGGAAAATTTAGCTTTCGTGGTTCCGATACGCAGGATGTCGTATTACGAGTATTACCGCTCGTTCATAATGTCAGACTTATTTTGTTATAATATTATTAAACTTAATATAAAAACTGACAGAATGTGACTGCTGTCATTTTAATCAAGTTAAATTTTAAGGACTATAGTGCGTATAAAACAGTATGCAAATAAAAACAATGGAAAATTTAGCTTTCGTGGTTCCGATACGGAGGATGTCGTATTACGAGTATTACCGCTCGTTTATCATGTCAGACTTATATTGTTATAATATTATTAAACTTAATATAAAAACTGGCAGAATGTAAAGAAATGCAGAGCCAAGGTTATTGTTCAGTGGCTGCCAGCGGTTGAAGGACCGGCCATCGATGCAGGCTGCTTTTTATACCAAAAAATATATCATTCTATTACATAAGATGGACATGCTTCCTTAGACTAAATGTGAATAGGTGGTAATGGTGCCAGAACGAGCATGGCATAGACAATACCTGATACGAGGATTGTACACCTTCTGCTTGGCAAAGCCGGGGTCTATGACGAACACTACTCCGTCTATGGTCAGCGATGTCTCGGCAATATTCGTAGACACCACAACCTAAAACCAGACATTTTACTTAGTGGATAAAATTGAAGATAAATCTGCGCTTTAAAGCTGAAAGGCAGGAGGTGACATTTTTTGGAAAATTGAGTTGTGAATGTCATTTTATTTTATTTTAATTTTATTTCATTGGAAAGCCAACAGACATTTATACATTTATGGGAATCAATTATACCATAAATACATATCATAAAGTCCAATTAGAGGCTTCCACATAATATTGTTACAGTAAATGTTGTCACATCAAAATTATACATACCATAAAATAACTAATCATTCAAAACTTATAATATTACTAGAAATGTAATGTAAATGTAATATTAACATATTACAACAGAGATGAAGAACATTGAGGAGAAGGTAATATAGAAGTCCAGGTATCTACAGGGCTTATGACCTGTCAATGGGTGGTTTAAGTGGCCGCTTTAAATACTGTGTAACATTCACCATTCTGCCTATATTTGAACATCTATATTCCTTCAATTCTTTCATCTGTTGATGTTTGTGAAGTTAAAGAGCTGAAACCTAGTATGTAGGTGAAATAAATCAATTAGATGAATCTCACCTGCATAAATAAAGGTTTCAGCTCTTTAACTTCGCAAACGTCAACAGATGTAAGAATTGAAGGAATATAGATGTTTAAATATGGGCAGAATGGTGAATGTAACAGTGTGTAAAGTAGCCACTTAAACAAGCCAGTGACAGGTCATAAGCCCTGTGGATTCTTAGACTTTTTTTAAATTTTGAAAATCTATATCTCTTCAATTCTTTCATCTGTTGATGTTTGTGAAGTTACAGAGCTGAAACCTTTATTTATGCGGGTGAGATTCATCTAATTGAATTATTTCACCTACATACTAGACTAGGCAACGCCTGAAAATATTTTTTTTTCAATTTCTATACTTCTTCATGGACCAGGTGGATTTATCAACAATATTTTGAGTTTGTCCAAATTTTTGTAGACAAGGACTGGATTCAACTCCTTGGGGAGCTCAAATCTTCGAGAAGCAACTTTAGTTTTATGCCCCAATGTCCAGAATGTGTATATTAGTCAATTCATCACACGGCTTGGAATTCTTTAGGATAGATCTTCCGGCTTTTCATGGATCTCTTCGCCACTTAAGCAGTGCTCGAAGTTCTGTATGTTGATCGTATTTTTGTAGTTAGGAGCCTATTATAGCACTGACCCGGATTGTTTAAAAGTAAAAACTACTGAGCGAAGAGCCGGTTGGTTACCTTCCGGCCGATGGCGCCGTTGGCCTTGTTGGGCGGCGCCTGCTCGAATATGCGCTGCTGCAGGTTGGGCGGCAGCGTGGAGTACAGCGGGATGCACTTCAGGTCGCCCACCTCCGGCCCGAGCTTGTCCATCTCGGCCTTGACGCGCTTGCACGCCTCCTCGATCTCTTCTTGCCCTGCGGACCGAAAGAGCAGCATCAGAACATCGTAATGAGATTCCTATACATTTGATCTAAAGTCCTCAAAATACAGCTTGATTAGAATGACATTTGTCAGAAAAAGTGACGACATAACTTTGTAGTAACGTCTAAGGAGTGATTTATATTGACACACGAAAAATCATTTGTATCTGGCAGGTTAATTTATTTCTTATAACCGACATTTAATACATTTTTGAAAATTGCATTCATGAATAAAGTGCACCCCTGTTGGTGAGAAGAGACGAGTTTGACATTTGCAAAAATAATTCTATATTTAAAAATGAATTATTTTGTGTTTTGGAATTCAACCATAAACAAGTACCCGTAGTCCTTAAGATGTAACATGATAAGAATGACAGTTGTCAGAAAAAGTGACGACATGACTTTGTAGTAACGCCAAAGGAGTTATTTATATTGACACACGAAAAATCATTTGTATCTGGCGTGTTAATTAATTATTTTGATACTATGCTTGACACACAAATCAACATAAATATATAAAATCAGCTTTAAAACTAAAATAAACCTAATTATTAAGGACGTTCTTACAAGGTTACATCATTTTGCAAAAACGTTAGAGATGGGACAAATTGATTGAATTAAAAAATCATTCATTTGATGTTGTTCATGAAAAAAGTGTAAATGTCTAATTTTTTGGTGAATAATGGTCTTAGACACACTATAATAGGCTTGGTTTTGCGTTTTTATATCAATTTTCGGAAAGTTCAGAGTTTCATGATTGCATGAAAAAACTGATAAAATCGATTTGATCAGTGATCAGTGATCAGTAATTTCCCATCACTAATGACATTAGTTTGACAGCTGTCATTCTAATCAATATATATTTTAAGGACCATAATTAATGACATTAATATGACGATGAGTCATAAGGTCCATTGATCGATGATACACACACATGTGCAATCATTTCACCTGAAATAAAGAGCGACGACCGATGAAACAAATCATCATTTTATATTGAATCATCATCATTCCCTTTCGCACCTAATGGTGCATAGGGCACTGCATCGGTACACCAATCGCAGTGTATCTTGATAATTTTTTATCTATATTTTTTTTAACATGAAGTATCACAAAATGGAGACATGAAGAACAAAGGAACGCGGGCTACAAAGAGACCACAGGGCGCAGTATCACCCAGTCAGCCCAAAGAGTTAGCTCAACACAGTCGCTCAGTTCGAGCATGTAGCCCAAGTGAAATCAGTTCAACTTGTTATCTCAAGTTATAAATATAGGCATTAAGTAACTTGATAGCAGTGGCGAGTGGAGATTTATTTTATAGGTAATCTACAAAAAAATATTTTGTACCTACATAATATAGAAGTAATATAATTATAAATTGCAATTTTTTTATATGGAAACTAACTCGAATACAATTATTATTAACCACGCAATATACGTAGCTTTATTCTACACATTTTTAGTACCAGTTTATTAAAAAATACCACAATGGCATTCAGCAGATATTTCCATTATGATTAAAATTTCAACTCTGATCACTGGCCGATTCCTTTTAAAATTAACAATGCCAAAAATGGCCACTGCAAACGCCACATGTCCTATCTGATACGTAATATGTCAACGGTATCTTATCGAAGAAAAATAGTCCTTCAGAAATAATGTTCGAAACACTAGTTTCCAAATAGAGAATTTTCAAAAATCGGCTAGTTTATCGTTCACCGAGAACGGGCTGGGTGCAAATTATACATATTTTTTTTGTAGGAAGATATAAATGCTGGTGGTGGTCAAATATAATGGTAAGCTGTGCATAATCGCTTGCTTGGACGATTCGCCCCTACGGAGAAACGGAGTGATGGTTTCTTTGCGCTTGTTTGAACATCTACTAACCTGTGAGAAAGAGAAGGATGTCTCCCTGCACCTCTTCGCACATGTGGATCTGTATGACGGTCTTGATGGCCGCGTCCAGGTAGTCCCTCTCCGGCTCGGGCGTGTAGAAGATCTCGACGGTGTGCGTGCGCCCTGCAAATCACAATAACCTCTAACCTCTGGGGTGACGAGTGATGCTTACGACGAGCAGATCACAAAGTTGTCGCCGAGCCTAAAACGGCTTCCATACGCGCAGAGGCTGGAAACTCTCGGACAAACAACGCCGCTGGAACGGCGAGAAGGGCTGACTCGACACATACGAGATACTTGACACTATGGCTTGAGACTAGGCAACGCCTGAAAATTTTTTATTTTTCAATTTCTTAACTTCTTCATGGACCAGGTAATTTATCAACAATATTTTGAGTTTGTCCAAATTTTTGTAGACAAGGAACAAGGAGCAGCTCCCCGGGGAGTTGAATCCAGTACTTGGTCCTGGTCCATGAAGAAGTATAGAAATTGAAAAAAATATTTTTTCAGGCGTTGCCTAGTCTAGTATGTAGGTGAAATAATTCAATTAGATGAATCTACCCGCATAAATAAAGGTTTCAGCTCTTTGACTTCACAAACATCAACGTATGAAAGAATTGAAGGAATGTGGATGTTCAAATACAGGCAGAATGGTGTATGTTACACAGTGTGTAAAGTGGCCACTTAAACCAGCCATTGACAGGTCATAAGCCCCGTAGATGCCTAGACTTCTATATTACCTTCTCTTAAATGTTCTTCATCTCTGTTGTAATATGTTAACATTGTTATTATTACTACATTTTCGGAGCAATGGGGTTGTCGATGGTTGGAATAAGCAGCCACAGTAGCTGATCTCAATGGGTTTAAAAATGGAGTAGATTTGTTTAAAAATAGTCAAAGTGCGCCAGCAGCTAACTTTGGTTAAAATAGATTTAAGCACATCAGCTCTAAGCTACTCGCTTAAAATGAATATGATAAAAATACGTCGACATTTGCTCCACAATACAGCGGTTGTTTCAGCGCCGAGGCCTTACCGGGCACGTTCATGAGCGGCGCGTTGTCGAAGTAGTTCTGGAACTTGCCGGCGTCCAGCGTGGCCGACATGATGACCAGCTTCAGGTCGCGGCGCTGGCGCACCACCTCCTTCAGCACGCCCATGAGGATGTCCGTGGCGAGCGTCCGCTCGTGCGCCTCGTCCAGCAGCACCACCTGGTACTGCTCCAGGATGGGGTCCGACATGCCCTCGCGCAGGAGCATGCCGTCCGTCATGTACCTGGGCATATTAGGAGTATCACTATGGTCCTTAAAGTACAAGATGATCAGAATGACAGTTGTCAGAAAAAGTGACGACATGACTTTGTAGTAACGATTGACACACGAAAAATAATTCGTATTTGGTACGTTAATTTTTTTTTTTAATACAATTCTTAACTTAAACATAAATATATAAAATCAGCTTTAAAACTAAAATAATTCTAATTATTAACGATATTCTTAAAAGGTTACATCATTTTGCAAAAACGTTAAGATGGGACAAATTAATCAAAATAATTTGTTTGATAATGTTCACGAAAAAAGTATTGTTTCACAGTGTGTAAAGTGGCCGCTTGAACCAGCCAATGACAGGTCATAAGCCCTGTACATGCCTAGACTTCCATATTCCCTTATTTAAGGTATTCTCCATCCCTGTTGAAATTTGTCAATCTTACGACTCCCGAGTGGGTGAAATCCAGTCTTTTGTCTACGAACATTTGGACAAACTCAAATATTGTAATGAAACCAACCGGTCCAAGAAGAAGTTTAAAAATTGAAAGATTGTTTTCAGGCGTTGCCTAGTATGGGAAATAATTCAGTCAGATGAATCTCTTCGCAACAATAAAGGTTTCAGCTCTTTAACTTAACTAAAATCAACAAATTGAAGAAATTTTGATGTTCAAACAGAAGCTGTACAAATGCAATTCATCGTCAAAGGAGGGAACTCACTTGAGCAGCGTCTTGGGTCCCGAGCAGTCCTCGAACCGGATGCTGTAGCCGACCTCCTGTCCCAGGGGCACGTCCATCTCCTCCGACACCCGCTGGGCCACCGACATGGCCGCCACGCGCCGCGGCTGCGTGCACGCCACGCCCTTCTGCCCCGTCGTGCGCGAGTACTCCACGCACCTGCGGACAATAATGGATGTCACCTCCTGCAAAGGCTTCGGCTCTCTTACTTGACAACAGCCGACAGGAGTGTTTGAACATAGGCGGAATGGTGAATGTTACGCAGTGTGGAAAGCGGCCACCTAAACCTTGAAGATCCGAAGTACACAAACGAAGGAATACGGACCAAAATGGACACCAAGTCGTCGGAACAATAGGCATAATGCCTCAGTAACTACACATGTGCATCAACCATCTTCTAGGAATTATCAAGCTCCCAGTCGGCCACATGGCGGCGGCATCTAATGAGTTAAGGACTGCTATCTTTGTTTAGTTTTTGTGCTGTTACATGTTCACTAATTGCCATGCTTACTACTTCTTTGCACGATGTATTATTATTGTGGTTTTTAAAATTTTTATTGTTAGCTTTTTTGAATCATTCTTATGTTGCTGAAATTCCACTCGTCGATGCGCTTTGTAGCTGCAAGACTTTTTATGTTATTGAGTAAATGTCATCAACTACCAAATATCTAAATTTAGTAAATGGGGTTTAGAATTTCAACCGCCCATGCGCTCAGTAACTGCAAGACTTGTAATCTAACATCTATTTTTATAAATTTGTTTTTTGTACTTCGTTTTTTAAAATATCACTTAAACTTCATTGTCAAATAAAATAAAATAATATTAAAGATTGTTATAAAGGGCTAGATTTCTTACTGTCCATGCGCTCTGTAGCTGCAAGACGTGCTGTAATCTAGCTCCTATACATCATAATTATTGTTGAATATCATAATTGAAGACGAGGAACTATAATCCCAACCGTCCATGCGCTCTGTAGCTGCAAGACGTGCTGGGATATTTATTTATTGAAAAGCGCCCTTGAGGTGATTTTCACGAAAACGGCGCTATATAAATTATCCAAACATATAATGTCTACAAAAGGTTCTCTTCGGACATCTATCTCCCTTTGTTAACCGTGGAGTTGAAACAGTGCTTTATTTAGTTTTTTATTGCTTACTTCTTGGCATGAACACTTGACTAACTTACTACTATGCTCTATTTTTTGTAAATTTATTGATATAATTTTAACTTTGCTAGAATTCCACTCGTCCATGCGCCTTGTAGCTGCACGATGATTGGTTATCTAGCTTTCATATATCAACTACAAAATAAACTTAATTTTGTAAATGGGGTCTAGAATTCCATTCGTCTATGCGCTTAGTAGCTGCAAGACGCGTTGTAATCTCACTCCTATATATTATTTTTAAATATCATTAATACACTAAATTTATTTGTCAATTTTTAAAATGTGTAAATGGGAGCTAAATTTCTAACTGTCCATGCGCTCTGTGGCTGCAAGACGTGCTGTAATCTAGCTCCTATCTGTTATAATTTTAAATTGATCAAAATTGAACACGAGGAACTAGAATCCCAACCGTCGACGCGCTCTGCAGCTGAGAGGTGCTGGGATATTTATTTATTGTACAGCGCCCTTGAGGTGATTTTCACAAAAATGGCACTATATAAATTATTCAACTATCTATATATATACATACCACTGTGGAATTTGTGTAGTTTTACCGGAACCTGTTTCTCCCACCAGCACGATGACCTGGTTCTCCGCCAGCTTCCTCATGAACTCGGCTCGGTACTCGAACACGGGCAGGGCTGAAACACACAGGCGAAGGGTCGTACACTAGACATCCTTTTTGCACCTTTTTTCAAAATAACACGGTCCAAAAATCAAATTGAAAAAATTTTAGAACGTCAAGTCTTTGACTTCACAAACATCGACAGATGAAAGAATTGAAGTAATATAGGTGTTCAAATACGGGCAGAATGGTGAATGTTACAGTGTGTAAAGTGGCCACTTAAACCAGCCAATGACAGGTCATAAGCCCTGTAGATGCCTAGACATCTATATTGCCTTCTTTAAAATGTTCTTCATCTCTGTTGTAGAATGCTAATATTTAGTATAGTCTTGTACAATAATTATATTTTTATTTAATTTCATTTTTCAATGCATTTTTCTTTTTCTAGCGTTCAATTTTACACTTTTTTTTGCTCCCTAGAAAAACCTACTGCTACCTACTACCATCACGCCATTTCTCCGTAGGGGTAGGCAGAGAGAATGGACCGCCACACGCGTGCGCCATATCCTACAATATATTCCTAGCTAGTGGAAGACCACATACATGCATCTTGTCATGCACGCCCTTCGGTTCTGTCCGCTTTTGACATGACCAGACTTGAGATTTTGGTTTATCTGATCGTGCCACGTCTTCCTCGGTCGTCCTCGTCTCACGTCGCCGTTCATTTCCGCCATATATACTTGTTTCGCCATTCTCTCGTCGTCCATTCGTTCCGCGTGACCGAACCACCTCAGAGGCCCTTTCTTAATCTTATGAATTATACTCGACTCAGATTTACACTCTCGCCTGATTTCATCGTTCGTAATTCATTCATTGGCGGCCTCCGTCGTGTAGTGGTCAAGACGCTTGACTCACGCACGGAAGGTTCCGGGTTCGATTCCCGGTGTGACAAACAAAAATTAAAAATGTGATTTTTCTCAAGCCTGGTTGCTCTGCTATGTAATTCACCACTGTAATTAGGCCTCTTGGCCTGTTGTGGTGCAAAAAAAAAAATGTAAAATGTAACCCTGTCGTACATTGATTTCCCACACATTCGTCGAAGAGATCGCATTTCAACCGCGTTCACTCGGCTTTCATCCTTCCTCTGCCAGTTCCATGTTTCACTTCCATACATAAGTGTCGGGACTAAAACCCCGTTGCGCACTGCCAGTTTAGCTTCGATTGACATATTTTTATTAGAAATTACGCCGCTTAGTGCTCCGTTCAT
Organism: Micrasema longulum; assembly: GCF_059751315.1. Lineage (NCBI taxonomy): Eukaryota > Metazoa > Arthropoda > Insecta > Trichoptera > Brachycentridae > Micrasema > Micrasema longulum. Next base: position 167,023 of record NW_028277306.1, read on the forward strand.
TTTGTTACCCGCATTCACTCTCCTTTCAACATCTTTTTCAACTCTTCCATCTCTTGAAAACACGCTTCCCAGATACACAAATTCTTCTACTTGTTGGGAGACATTCGTTGTCCACATTTATTATGCAGTCAGTAACCTCACTTCCCCTTTCAAATACCATCACTTTTGACTTACTTTCGTTCATCGCCAATTCGCTCTACATTCTAGAGACTGTTTTACTGTATTTACAAAATAAATAATATAACTACTAATAACTCCCTAAGAAGAAAATCCAGCCTGTCTGCAAATATTTGGTCATGCTGAAAACATCGTTGAACATTTCAATTCATTCGAAATAATATTTGATTGATTTCTAACTCTGTCTAAAAACGATAACTTAAATTATTTATTTATTTATTAACGGACACTGTCCATGTATACAATTTATAAGGTTTAAATATTACAATAAAAGAATAGTTTAAAACATTTAAAAAATAAAGAAAAGAAGCATTGACAAACATAAGGGACATCGAGACAAGATCTGGACTATTTATTTAGTGCTCGTTTAAATCCTCGTAAACTTAAACCAAACAAGTCCAGACGATCTTGTCTCGAGTTAACAATACGACAAGAGAATCAAGGCCACAGCTTGTTCTATGCTGATCGATGAACAGTACTTCATTGTTTCTCAATCTACGAGTCGGAATATTGAATTTGACTTGTCCCAGTAATGATGGAACATCGATTATACCATTTAGTATGCCGAACATATATATGGAGTCAATATTAGTTCTACGTTTTTGTAGACTAGAAATATTTAACATTGACTCTATTTCAGCGTAAGAATAATTATCTCTCTCTAGTCCGAGCATCCACGCTACTTTTCGAAGCGAGCGATGTTGGACTGATTCAATGTGATTTATGCGATTGACATAGAACGGAGACCAGAGCACTATTCTAGGAGGCATATTCTAGAAGAGGGCGAACAGTCGAGCAATAAAGAGTTTTGATTGTACGGACATTAGTAAAATCAGAGGATATTCTGTTAATGAAGCCGAGTAATTTCAGTGATTTATTGACTGTATTATCTAAATGCTCGTTGTATGTCAGTTTATAGTCCAAAACAACTCCTAAATTGAGCAAAATATAACCTATTCTCTTTCTGTAGAGCTCGTGGTAGCGGGCCGTGTAGGGCAGGCTGGTGTAGGGGTTGAGGCTGCTGCCGTGGGCCCCCGACTGCTGCACGACCGCCCCCCCCGGCGGCATGCCTTTCTCCTCTCTAGAACGCAACAAAACACAAAGCTGAATTATACATTCGTAATGCGCACTGCCAAGGTTTACAAAATACCCGCGCACCGAGAACTCTTTACAACTCCTCGGTGCGAAGTAGGCTCGAGAGTGGCTCGACGATTCGGGGGCCACATGAACTGAAGTACTCTCTTGTGATAGACAAAATCCACATCTCATCAATTAAATAATTAGACACATCTCTAATTATTTAATTAACTTTTTGTGCATAATGTTATTTGAACATTGGCGAGCTTATTGCCAAATGGCAATTTTTTCCAACCAACCAATAAAATAAAAGTTTTATTTTTATAATTCAAGTTACAGAACATATTCAATAGAAAATAAAGATTAAAAAGCTTAAGATATATAAAAATATAAATAAATGCATTTGTTTATAAATTACCGTAGATCAAAACTATTACTCAATGGGACAAAGGAAAAAAGAGGAAAGGAGAAGAGATTAAGGAAGAGAAAGGAGATGTTTCTTCAAACGTGATTTAAACAGAGATAATGTAGTAACATCTCCGATGGTGGATGGGAGATGACTCCACAGTGGAGCCGCATGGACACTATATGAGTTAGAGAAGAAAGAGGAATTGTGGACGGGTATTAAGAGAGTGCCTTGAGAATTAGAACGAAGAGGTAAACCATGAACTGATAAGCGTCGACGGAGGTAAATAGAGCGTTTGGACTATGAAGTACATTGAACAGAAGTGCGAGAGAGTGATAGTCTCTCCGCTGTCTAATTTTGAGCCATTTCGGTTGCCTACGATAATCAGAAATGTGGTCATATTTCCTAAGACCAAAAATGTACCTTATGCACGTATTCTGAAGTCGTTCAAGTTTATCTAGTTGCTCACAGCTTAAATCAGTCATGGAAATATCAGCGCAATCTAGAATGGATGTCTCTACATGAGAGAGTGCGGGTATTATCCTCGGCTCTGCCCGACCGAGCCTCTCCAGGGTACGCTCGGCTACAGCAGTTTAGAGACTAGAAGGAATGTGTATTTGACTACACATTTTTATCCATTGTTGTGCGGTATGATCGATAATTGAATTGGTTTAAAGTCGATTTTGAAGAAAGATAGGCTGGAGGCTGAGCTTATCCGGAGACCAATATACGTATAATGAGTTAGAAACTAGCTTCAATATATCTTCTCTTCGAGACCATAGTAATAAATCCGACCGATTTAAAATTCTCAACTCACTCTTCGATGCGCCTGAACTACCGAGCTCGATAAAATTAAATATCCCAACTGGAAACCTCAGACAAAACTGACTCTTTCATACCGATAACCATAGAACTAACTATGGTTTCCATTCCCCTATGCCCAGAATTCTCCGGTCTGCCAACAAACATACCAGTCTTGATTTCTTTGATAACATATTTAAATTTATTTCAACAGAGAGGGAAAAAAAATTGAGAACGGAATATGGAAGTCTAGGCATTTACAGGGCTTATGACCTGTCATTGGCTGGTTTAAGTGGCCACTTTACACACTGTGTAACATTCACCATTCTGCCCATGTTTGAACATCCACATTTCCTCAACTCTTCCATCTCTTGACTTTTGTGAAGTAAAAGAGCTGAAACCTTTATCACGTGGGTGAGATTCATCCGGCTGAACCAAATCACCTACTAGGCAACGCCTGAAAACAATTTTTCAATTTTTATACTTCTTCTTTTACCAGGTAGTAATTCAACAATGTTTGATTATGTCCAAATGCTTGCAGACTGGCTGGATTTCCTCCCCAGGGAGTTGTTCATATTTAAATTTTGATTAGTTTAAATTTTGTGATAAAGGTTTACTTCACAAAAGTCAACAGATGGAAGAGTTGAGGAAATGTGGATGTTCAAACATGGGCAGAATGGTGAATGTTACACAGTGTGTAAAGTGGCCACTTAAACCAGCCAATGACAGGTCATAAGCCCTGTAAATGCCTAGACTTCCATATTCCCTTCTCAAAAATTTTTCCCTCTCTGTTGAAATAAATTTAAATATGAACAACTCCCTAGGGAGGAAATCCAGCCAGTCTGCAAGCATTTGGACATAATCAAACATTGTCTTTGATAACAAGTTATCTTCTTTCAAACGATCACTGAATCAGATTCAATTATAAACACCTCTCTCCCGCTTCCACGCCGACCAAGTCTTCTATATACCATTGTGTCATTCTACTTCATTTTATAATCATTTTCCGTGTATAAATTTGTCCTTAAAAATGCTCATTGGTCGTCTATATAAATAAATAAATAAGCAAGGTCAATCATACTCGACTCGTATAAAAAACGGCACTTTTGGGGAATTTAAATGACAAAAATGGCGCTATACAATTCATCCATGATTAAAAACAAAAACTTCTTAACACTAAATGCCAAGAAATGCAATATAATACATTTCCAAACACAAAAGAAGAGCCATAACATGAACATAAAGATAAACAACGAAACTCTTCAAGAACTAGAACATGTGACTTACCTAGGACTCACAATGGACAGACAAAACACATAGACGGACTCACTCAAGTAATGGCATCACTACATAGCCTCTTCTACAAAATTCAAGATTTTATACCGAGAAAGGAAAAAATTACGATGTGCGAAGCTTATGTCAAAAGTAAATTTAGTTACGTGATCGCCTTCTGGGGAACTGGCAACAAGACAGACATAACAAGAATACAAAGACAACAAAATAAAATTCTTAAACTAACATACAACCTACCCTACCTGACCTCTACGACTGAACTGTACAAAAAAACACCCCAGTTAGACATAAACTACTTGACTAAAATTGAGACCTTAAAAATTGTGCGCAAAATAACACTGGGAAACATGCAAGACGACGACGTAATATTAGTCAAAATGCTGACATACACAAATATAACACCAGACAACAACAACACTATCATATTGAAAAAGCAAAGACGAACACAGGACAGTCAAAAATACTACATAATGGACTTAAACACTACAACGACCTACCTTACTACTTGAAAACTTTTACTGGAGACAAATTTAAAATCAATCTGAAAAAGCACATGATGACTGAACTAACAAACGGTATTTCTTATGTATCTACTCTCACTGCCTCCACCTTCCGTGGAATCATTTCTCTACAATACCGCAGAGTGTGTGCGGACCAACTACTGCTTTACAAAATTATGACAGGAATAGTTGGCTGTGCAGAACTACTTAGTTTAATAACAATACATGTGCCAGCCAGGATTTGTAGACGGTACCACCTGTTTCATGTACCAATGAGTAAAACATCGTATGTTAAAAATGCTTTTTTTCGTAGGACTTTTTCAATGTACAATACAAAATTTAAAAATATAGATTACACAAACATCACTCTGTCAGATTTAAAATTTACACTAAAAATGTATTATGTAACTTAGTAGACATTATAACAATAAATATGTACATCTCCCCTCCCCTCTTTATCCTCTCTTCAAGCATTCTTGTCCTTATCCCGCCCAATTTACAGTAACTTAATGTTCTTAAAATAAATATTTAAAAATCCTTCATTATCGAGTACATGAAAATAACATTTTTAAATGTATAAATTGTATGTATTTATTTGATATGTAATATATTTTCTTTACTAACTTTGCATACTATGTGGAAATCTGTTATTAGTTCTGAGTTTATACACTATATCTGTTTGTTTACTAAAAATATGTATGTAGAACTGTTGATTTCCCAAATAAAATAAAACTAGACTAGACGAGACATAAAATGACTAGACAATATTAAATTTCTAATGTAACCCTAACGGGTTTTTTAAAATTGTAAATAAATAAAAAAAGAATATACTAAATCACCACAAAACTTCAGCTTCTCCGATTGGCACACGAAACGTAAATTTTGTGATGAAAGACGCAACTATAAACGTGTACAAGTAATCAACAAAAGATCGCTTCACATAATTAATTTAGAAAATTCTAGATTTTTCACAAATTTCATTTTAACGACTCTATTTATACTATTGAGTCGCGGAAGCGTGGAATATGTCAATATAAGCTGACAGCCTTTATAAAATCAACGAAATCTACAAGACTTATGTCAAATTTCAAAATTACAACCATTTCATATCAAAACTGCTACAAGATTTTTTACAATATAGAATTACACAGACACAGATGAATTTTTAAATAATTAATAGCGTCTTCTTTGCGGGATTTCGCGTTGAAAACCTTTTTAATTTTACAATTTGAAATTGCAAAAAACACGCTATTGTAAAAAAACAACACCATATCTAAACGTCAAAAGCATTTTTGTCACAAGCGCGTGGAATGACTTCCTACCTTCTTTTTTTGATGAACGGATCCATGACGTCGATTCTTCGCTTCGACATGTTAAACTAACTATTATTATTAATCACAATTAAAGTAGAAAATGAGGAAATAAGAAACGTGAAAACAAAACACACGGAACAAACTGCGGGAGCAAGATGGCTTCACCTGTTACTAACTTCGTTTCGCTGCGTATTCACGCTAGTTAGTGATGCGAAATTAAATAATCGAATAACTTCGTTTTCGAATATTTTGTAATAAGTACCTACTTTTACACTAAAGTATTTTTTTTCTTCAAAAAATACGTTTTTTTGGGTTTCAAAGTACTATAAAATTATATTAATTAAATTGTTTTAATAAATGGTGCGACATCAATTGTCTTCAACTAACATTGACAAATGTAAAATAATATCTTTCTCGCGACGAAAAAAACCTATACAATTCAACTACAAACTAAAAAATACTTCCCTTTCAATGGTTTCGTCAATAAAGGATCTTGGCATTACTTTAGACAGTCAACTCTCCTATCGTGAACACATTGATAATATTGTAAACAAATCTCTCAAACTTCTTGGTTTTATCAATAGAGTGACAGCGGACTTCAAAAATTTTAATACCATAAAAACTCTTTATTGCTCACTAGTTCGACCCCATCTAGAATACGCTTCTCCTATTTGGTCTCCATTCTACAGGACTCATATTGACCATATCGAGTCTGTCCAACACCGTTTTTTTAAGAAAAGTGGCATGGTTGCTCGGATTACAAAGGGGTCATTATTCCTATTTTGAAATAGAGCAATCTCTTAATCTGTCTTCGTCGGAGAGACGTAGAACTGAGATGGACCTTATATGCATTTTCAAAATACTTAATGCTTTAAGTGATGTCCCATCTCTGTTGCGATCAATTTCTTTTCATGTTCCCAACCGTGTCACTAGAACTCAAAATCTGCTATTTATAAAATCTTCTAAGAGCAACTTTGGTTTTTATGCCCCAATGTCCAGAATGTGTAGATTAGTCAATTCATCACACGACTTGGAATTTTTTGGGATAGATCTTCCGGCTTTTCGTAGATCTCTTCGCGACTAAACAGTGTGGGATGAAGTTGGATTGGCATGGTTTAGCTCAAAGTTTTTGGTCTTTCATTTTTTTAATATATTGTTTACAATTATTGTTTTGCCCTTGTTTGTCTTTGCCAAATAGTTTAATGTTCTTTTTGTTCAGTTTCTTGGATTTATGTATCTTCATGTAACTGTTGTAATTGGCTTAAGCCGTGTATATATAATAAATAAATAAATATTAAAATCATAGAATTAAGAATTGTCCAGAAACTGTATACGTGCATCAAACAGAAGGTGACCAAACTACTTTTAAAGAAGTAGTTTTACGTTTTTCATTATTTATTTTATAAATTTATTGTATAAAATTAGTATACATATTTAATAACAGGGAATCTATATAAAACTAATCAATATAAAATGAAAACCGAGTGTTCTCTGTTTACGATAGTCTTATTTATTTATTTATTTATTTATTTATTTACGGACAAAGTCCATTATAAACATTACAATTAAAAGAAATTTTTACAAAGGAATAAAAAAATATAAGGAACAGAAATAAGCGGCAAAGACAGATGATAGATTTTTTAGATTAAGTAAAAAGCATAGGCTAACTATACAGATTCTTTAGCTGATTTGTAAAGAAAGACATCCTTACACCATAATAATCAAGATCTTGATGATCGTTCACCCGCCTGATCATTCTGGGCAAAGGCGACTGTGCACCATAATTGGTCCTGTAGTGACCGAGGAAAAGCATTTCATTATTTCTTAGTCTACGGGTGGGAACGTTAAAAAGAATCTTTTGCAAAATTTCAGGGGCATCAATGAGACAGTTCATAATTTTATACATGCAGATTATATCTGCAATGCATCTGCGTTTTTCAAGACTTGATATGCTTAAAAACCTCTCCATATCAGAATATGAATAGTCTCCTCTTTCCAATCCCATCTTCCATGCAATTTTTCTTATAAAACGATGTTGAACTGATTCAAGGCGCTTGATATGAACAGCATAATGAGGGGACCAGATTACAGATGCATATTCAAGAATAGGGCGAACTAAAGAGCAATAAAGTGTTAAGTAAATAAGTGTCTTCATCTAACATGGGCTCAGCTTGTTCTAAGATGGAGATTTTTTATCTTTTAGAGCATGAATAGTTCTATGCCTAATGCCTAGCTAATGATATGTAAGAAATTAATATTTGTTATTATACAAATATAAAGTATATATATGTGCCAAGAATACACGTTACTTAAACATAAATAATATAATATAAGATATATTAAAAAATAAATATAAATTAAAATATTTATATAAAAATATAAATAATATGTGTACAAATAATAAGTATGGTTGATGATGACAATGCGACTTAATATGCTGCGTCAGAGGTAGTTTTTTTGTTATAAAAATGGTGGAATAGCTTGGGTATCCACTGCTTCAAACCAGCAGAGTATTATTACTGCCCCACAGTAGTACTGGTGTTCTAGAACCAGCTATTTCAATAGTGGTATACCGGAGGACTCCGATGTTTTTGGCAATATGATTCAGCAATAAGAAAAATAAATGCAGAATCAAAAACAGTCTCCAAATGGCTTAAAGCAAATAAGCTAAAACAAAATGTATGATAATGGGTAAGAAACGCTGTTTGAACATAAATTACCTGGTCCATGAAGAAGTATAGAAATTGAAAAAATATCATTTTCAGGCGTTGCCTAGTCTAGTATGTAGGTGAAATAATTCAATTTGATGAATCTCACTCGCATAAATAAAGGTTTCAGCTCTTTAACTTCACAAGCATCAACAGATGAAAGAATTGAAGGAAAATAGATGTTAAAATATGGGCAGAATGGTGAATGTTACACAGTGTGTAAAGTGGCCACTTAAACCAGCCATTGACAGGTCATGAGCCCTGATTTCTAAATTACCTTCTCTTAAATGTTCTTCATCTCTGTTGTAATATGTTAATAAAAACAGCTCCCCGGGGAGTTGAATCCAGTCCTTGTCTACAAAAATTTGGACAAACTCAAAATATTGTTGATAAATTACCTGGTCCATGAAGAAGTATTGAAATTGAAAAAATAACATTTTCAGGCGTTGCCTAGTCTAGTATGTAGGTGAAATAATTCAATGAGATGAATCTCACTCGCATAAATAAAGGTTTCAGCTCTTTAACTTCACAAGCATGAACAGATGAAAGAATTGAAGGAATATATATGTTCAAATATAGGCGTGGTGAATGTTACACAGTGTGTAAAGTGGCCACTTAAACCAGCCATAGACAGGTCATAAGCGCTGTAGATGCCTGGACTTCTATATTACCTTCTCTTAAATGTTCCTCATCTCTGTTGTAATATGTTAATATAAACAGCTCCCCAGGGAGTTGAATCCAGTCCTTGTCTATAAAAATTTGGACAAACTCAAAATATTGTTGAAAAATTACCTAGTCCATGAAGAAGTATAGAAATTGAAAAAATAACATTTTCAGGCGTTGCCTAGTCTAGTATGTAGGTGAAATAATTCAATTCGATGAATCTCACCCGCATAAATAAAGGTTTCAGCTCTTTAACTTCACAAACATCAACAGATGAAAGAGTTGAAGGAATATAGATGTTCAAATATGGGCAGAATGGTGAATGTTACACAGTGTGTAAAGTGGCCACTTAAACCAGCCATTGACAGGCAGGTCATAAGCCCTGACTTCTAAATTACCTTCTCTTAAATGTTCTTCATCTCTGTTGTAAAAATCCCAAATAAAATAATATTATACTACTTGATATTATAATTATACCCCCATTTGCGGGGCTTATGATCTGTCATTGGCTGGTTCAAGTGGCCACTTTACTCACTGTGTAAAATTCACCATTTTGCCTATGTTTGAACATCCATATTTCTTCTTGTCCACATTTTGTGCTGTTACATGCTCACTTAATTGCCATACTACTAGTTCTTTGCTCAATGTATTATTATTGTGTTTTTTTTATTACTTTTTATAGTTAACTTTTTAGAATCATTCTTATATTGTTGAAATTCCATTCGTCGATACATTTTGTAGCTGCAAGATTTTTGTGATGTTAGCTAACATATTACTTTTATCATATTATGTAAATGTTATCAACTATCAAATATCTAAATTTAGTAAATGGGGTCTAAAATTTCAACCGTCCATGCGCTCAGTAGCTGCAAGACGTGTTGTTATCTAACTTCCAATTTTATAAATTTGATTTTTATTTTGTTTTTGAAATATCACTAAAACTCTAAACTTCATTGTCAAATAAATTGTTTAAAAATAAAAATGTAAATAGGGGCTAGATTTCTTACTGTCTATGCGCTCTGTAGCTGCAAGACGTGCTGTTATCTAGCTCATATATCATAATTGGAGACGAGGAACGAGAATCCCAGCCGTCCATGCGCTCTGTAGCTGCAAGACGTGCTGGGATATTTATTTACTGCACAGCGCCCTTGAGGTGATTTTCACAAAAATGGCGCTATATAAATTATCCAAACATTATTATTATTAATAGTTATAAATAATGTGAGAATAAGTATCGATGTATATATTGTGTTGTAAATATATATTAGATTATGTTCATCACAGAACTAAATTAAATAAAAAATAAAAATAAAAAAATTATAGAATCTAAATATATGAACAAAATGACATTCTTTTTTAAATATTTTTATTTATTTATTCACACTATTTATCAAAATACAATTGCATGTTCACTTTGCCCAGCTAACAAGGGTACACACCCCGTTCCAAGCTAAGCAATTACATTTTAATATATTATAATAGTTAACAAATTAATATAGAGCACAGACAAACAAAATATTAACTTATTCGGATACACATTTTGATTCATATACATACAGACATACACACATATACATACATGTATATATAAATATACACATATATACACATGTACATACACACAGACATACATACACCCATGCGCATACACATACATACATTCATAAAAACATAGACAATTTATTTATGCGAAACTTCATGGTCGTCATCTATAAATATATATTTTTTTAATTATTCCTTATTTTTTATATTTTATTTTTGACATCCAGTAAGGTTCTCCAATCCGTGGCATGCATCAACTTTTCTGACTCCCTACGACCAATGTCACGAAAGAGCGAGGTCAACACCTTCCGTAACTTGACAACACACGGCAAAAGGTTATGGACCTACGTTATAGTGTTGTCTCGATGCCAGAACAGTGTTGACCCCTTCATTTAGTATCAGATCCCTATTAGAGTATCTTGTATTATGGTTGTGGTTGACGCTCGGGTAAATGTGTCTATTGATGTGTGTAACCACTGCCGTCCTCAATATATACTGTTGAATAATATTCAGTACTCTGAATTCTTTGAAGAGCAAGTCACTTGGATAACGACATCAATTTGCAAAAAATGTGACTTTTGGACATGTAGAGCGAATGGACAACGAAAGAACGGCTAAAAGGATCTACGATGCAAATGTTGATGGATGCAGAAAACGAGGAAGACCGAGAAAGACACGGCACGATCGAGTCCATCAAATACTTGAAGATGACATGTCAAAGTAGGATAATCGGCGTGCGTGCATGAGAAGATGTACGAATGTAGAGGAAGCGAGGTCTGTATGCCAAGATAGAGTGTTATGGCGTTCTATCCTCTCTGCCTACCCCTACGGGGAAACGGCGTGATGGTTTGTTGTTGTTGTTGTTGTGACTTCTGGCTTTCTACAAAAATGTGTTTTCATAGGGACACTGCGCAGATGACAGGGATTAGTTATTTGTCATGCTAGTTCGCAGATCGCTGATGCAAGAGCTTGTGTGTAAAAATGTAATTAAAACCAAATATTTGCAAAAAGTAATTTAATAAAATGTAATTATAAATTCACAAATCTTTTTTGACTCGGTGTCCCTGGGTCGAACATCGTTGGCTTACGTACACTAGACATTTCTGTTCTTATTTCAGTATATTTTAAGACCTTTTATTTGATCATTGTGTCTATTTCTAAATAAACATTACCAAGGTGTGTAATGAGATTTATGGGCAAGCTTTGGGCTTCTTGACGGCCAGTCTGCAAATGACGCCTTTCAGATCTGTCATGGCCTCGTTCTGATTCGCCTGGTCGAATTTCTGTAAACAAAATTCATAATTTTATTTATTTGTTTATTCACACAAATACCTTAATATCATTAACTCTGTGAGGCCTAGGGCCCTGTGTTGAGTTTGGATTCAACTTAATGAAAGTGAAGCATTTACGTTATTTAAATATTTATTTATTTATTAACGGACATTGTCCATGTATACAATTTATAAGGTTTAGATATTACAATAAAAGAATAGTTTAAAACATTTTTAAAAAAAGAAAGAAGCATTGACAAACATAAGGGACATCGAGACAAGATCTGGACTATTTATTTACTGCTCATTTAAATCCTTGTAAACTTCAACCAAAAAAGTCCAGATCTTGTCTCGAGTTGACAATACGACAAGATATTCAAGGCCACAGCTTGTTCTATGCTGATCGATGAACAGTACTTCATCGTTTCTCAATCTACGAGTCGGAATATAGAATTTGACTTGTCCCAGTAATGATGGAACATCGATTATACCATTTAGTATACCGAACATATATATGGAGTCAATATTAGTTCTACGTTTTTGTAGACTAGAAATATTTAACATTGACTCTATTTCAGCATAAGAATGATTATCTCTCTCTAGTGCGAGCATCCACGCTATTTTTCGAAGCGAGCGATGTTGGACGGATTCAATGTGATTTATGCGATTGACATAGAATGGAGACCAGACCACTATTCTAGGAGGCATATTCTATAAGAGGGCGAACAGTTGAGCAATAAAGAGTTTTGATTGTACGGACATGAGTAAAATCAGAGGATATTCTGTTAATGAAGCCAAGTAATTTCAGTGATTTATTTACTGTATTATCTGTATGCTCGTTGTATGTCAGTTTATACTCCAAAACACCTCCTAAACAAGAGCAAAAACCATGGACAATATTTTGAGTTTGTCCAAATTTTTGTAGACAAGGACTGGATTCAACTCCCTAGGGAGCTGTTTATATTAAAATATTACAACAGAGATGAAAAACACTTAAGAGAAGGCAATATGAAAGTCTAGGCATCTACAGGGCCTATGACCTGTCAATGGCCGGTTTAAGTGGCCACCTTACACACTGTGTAACATTCACCATTCTGCCCATATTTAAACATCTATATTCCTTCAATTCTTTCATCTGTTGTTGTTTGTGAAGTTAAAGAGCTGAAACCTTTATTATATCCCTACAGAGATGAGGTACATAAAGTGGCCACTTAACCCAGCCAATGACAGGTCATAAGCCCTGTAAACGTTCGAATATCCATAATCCTGAATCTTGAATTTGAAAAAAATTCTACCTCATCTCTGTAGGGATATAAATAAAAAAGGTAATTCAATTTATTACTGAACTGAATAAGTACCTCGTTGAAGATGACAGTCGGCACGAAGGCGAGGTTCGGCTCGAGGGCGTGCGTCTTGTCTCCGTAGGCGGCCAGAATGTCGTCCCCCTGGGTGCTGTTGGCGCAGGACTCGATGGGCGCGGCCGGCACACTGATGAGGCCGGTACACTGGAGCGAGAAGAGGCACAGATTCCATAAGTTGAACAAATGTGCATTGTGGGGTGAATGACTACAACCGTGTAACTTCAAAATGGGCATTTTCGAGTTGACTACTAAAAAAAAAAACGCACAAAAACCGCCCTTGAACCTGTAGCAACTGCACAGACATCTTTAATCCGAGTCATTTAAAAAAAAACATTTCGTTATCCAAGTGACTTGCTCTTCAAAGAATTCAGAGTACTGAATATTATTCAACAGTATATATTGAGAACGGCAGTGGTTACACACATCAATAGACACATTTACCCGAGCGTCAACCACAACCATAATACAAGGTACTAAGTGAAGGGGTCAACACTGTTCTGGCATCGAGACAACATTATTACGTAGGTCCATAACCTTTTGCCAGAATCGTGGAGAGACGGGAGTGTTGTCAAGTTACGGAAGGTGTTGACCTCGCTCTTTCGTGACATTGGTCGTAGGGAGTCAGAAAAGTTGATGCATGCCACGGATTGGAGAATCTTACTGGATGTCAAAAATAAAATATAAAAAATAAGGAATAATTTTAAAAAATATATATTTATAGATGACAACCATGAAGTTTCGCATAATTAAATTGTCTATGTTTTTATGAATGTATGTAATGTTAAGGGTTTCTTGCACCACCCCATCCTACAACACCATATTGTAACAAAGATTGTACAATTGAGTAATAAGCTATTTTTAAATTATTGATTTTTTTTATATTCTTTAATCTAATAAATATGTATAAACTTAAATTAATAAATTATTGATTTTATTTGATTTTCGCATCTGGGGCGAGTCATCGCTTGGACAACGGTCGTCTGAGAATTTGAATAGGAAAAAAATATGTATCTTTTTTATATTTTACCTCGGAGAGAGCAGCGTTCATGTCGGCCATCAGACAGCGAACGAGGTCGAACTTTTGCGTGTCGGAGAGGTCTTTACTTCTCAATATACAGCCTTGTACCTGCAGAAAATTCAACACATTTCATTTTTGAAGACAAAGGGAATACCCGCTAAGCCGGGCGAATCGTCCAAATAAACAATTAAGCACAGCTTACCATAATATTTGACTTGGGAATATGTTTATGGGAAAATAAATAAAATAATAAAATAGTTATTTATATCACCAGTATTTTATAATCACCACCACTGTTCATATCTTCCTACTAAAAAAAACATTTATAGGTGCGCCCAGCGCCCAGCTCGTTCTCAATTTACAATGAAACTAGCCAATTATCTCAGCTTATTCCTCCATACAAAAAAATATATTTTATTTTACGAAGATTCTTTATAAGATTCTTTATTTGGAAATTAGTATTTCGAACATTATTCATGTTAAATAATATTTGATGTTTTAAAGATAGAGTCTGTCAAATGTCTACCACAGAGTTGTTTAATCCGATGTCCAATTTTCATTAGTTCTCTCATTAGATGAGCAAAGTAGGGTAAAAAAATTACTACCCTGGCAATTTATTAAAATTTTTGACCACAAAATTTATGCTAAATATTAATAATACCACTTATTTTGTCTAAATTTCCGCTTGACAGCAATAATTATACGTTCACAAGCAAAAGCTTTGGCAGGAAACTGTCAGCGCTGCCAGAGTAGCAATGATACCACATGTAATATTATGTGCCGCAGAAGTTTCGTCTCAAATTACATTCAAGTCTCGTGTTGTATGCTTTTACGGTTAAAAAAATTGCATATTTACACCGCTGAAATTCAAATATGTGATTGCGCTGCAGGATTATACGTTGTTATCACGATTAGAATGACATTTGTCAGAAAAAGTGACGACGTAACTTTGTAGTAACGTCTAAGGAGTGATTTATATTGACACACGAAAAATCATTCGTATTTGGCGTGTTAATTTTTTTTTTATACAATGCTTGACATATAAATCAACACAAATATATAAATCAGCTTTAAAACTAAAATAAATCTAATTATTAACGACGTTCTTACAAGGTTACATCATTTTGCAAAAAACGTTAGAGATGGGACAAATTGATCAATGTAAATTGATTGAATAAAAAATAATTCAAATTTATTGTAACAGAGAGGGAAAACGTTTTTGAGAAGGAAATATGGAACTGTGTAACATTCATGTGTAACATAAGTTGAGGAAATGTGGATGTTCAAACATGGGCAGAATGGTGAATGTTACACAGTGTGTAAAGTGGCCACCTAAACCAGCCAATGACAGGTCATAAGCCCTGTAAATGCCTAGACTTCCATATTCCCCTCTCAAAAACGTTTTCCCTCTCTGTTGAAATAAATTTAAATGTGAGCAACTCCCTAGGGAGAAAATCCAGCCAGTCTGCAAGCATTTGGACATACTCAAACATTGAAGAAATAATTCATTTGATGTTGTTCATGAAAAAAGTATAAATGTCTTATTTTTTTGTGAATAATTGTCTTAAGCACACTATAATAGGCTTGGCTTGTTTTGCGTTTTTATATCAATTTTCGGAAACAGAGTTGCATGTTTGCATGAAAAAACTGATGAAATCGATTTGATCGGTGATCAGTAATTTCCCATCTCTAATGACATTAGTTTGACAGCTGTCATTCTAATAAAGCTATATTTTAAGGACTATAGTTGAAGATATTAAAATTCTTGAATTAAAAGGTCTTACCTTGTTACCGTAGCATTCTCTAGGGCCGTGCTGGCAATCAAATTCCCATTTGCCATCTTTTTTATTTTGCTGAAAAAAAAAAAACATTACTTGACATCACTGAGACACAAAGGCGAATCGTCTAAACAAGCGATTATGCGCAGCTTACCATTAACAATAATAAAAGTAATGGTTTATTAACAAAAATAACAATTACTTTATTTGCTACATACACACTTAGGTAATAGATTTCTCTGGATCGTGTCTAGTCTGCCTAAGTAGGTACATCCTGTTTTAAGGCAGACATTTTTACGCAAAATATATAAATATATATATAATAAAAAGGGAATATGGACGTCTAGGCATTTACAGGGCTTATGACCTGTCATTGGCTGGTTTAAGTGGCCACTTTACACACTGTGTAACATTCACCATTTTGTCCATGTTTAAGCGTCCACATTTTCTCAAGTCTTCCATCTGTTGATTTTTATGAAGACTGGCAGAGGAAGGATGAAAACCGAGTTGACGCGGTTGAAATGCGATCTCTTCGACGAATGTGTGGGAAATCAATGTACGACAGGGTTGCGAATGATGAAATCCGGCGAGTGTAAATCTGGGTCAGGTATATTTGATAAGATTAAGAAAGGGTCTCTGAGATGGTTTGGTCATGTGGAACAAATGGACGATGAAAGTAAAACAAGTCAAAATGGGCGGTAACATGAGACAAGGACGACCGAGGAAGACGTGGCATGATCAGATAAACCAAAATCTAAAGTCTGGTCATGTCAAAAGCAGACAGAACCGAAGGGCGTGTATGACAAGATGTATGAATGTGGAAGAAGATAGGAATGTATGCCATGACAGACGTGGGTGGCGGTCCATTCTCTCTGCTACCCCTACGGAGAAATGGCGTGATGGTAGAAGTAGTAGTAAAAGGACCTTTATCACGGAGGTGAGATTTATCCGGCTGAACCAATTCACCTACTAGAAATCCAGCCTGTCTACAAGCATTTGGACATGCTAACAGCATTGTTGAGTAATATTTAATTGCCATAATGATAAAAAGGTATATTTACGATTGCTTTTCCATAGGGCACCAGCTTAACGCGGATAGCGTCGTGCAGATTCTGCCAGGCGGGATACAGTTGCTGGGTAATGAATTTCAAACTGTCCGGGCACAGGGCTTCGTAGTAAACGGCGACCTTAACCTGAAATCAAATATTAATTCTATTATTTTTACTTGGTACGTATTTTTTATTCGCAACACAAGATGAAACAGTAGAAAATAAGTTTATCTATACAACGAGAAATATTAATTCGATCCTGACATTTCGAGACAATCGAAATATGATTTCGATCCTGACATTTCGAGAGAATCGAAATGTGATTTCGGACTTGAGATTTCGAGACAATCGAAATATGATTTCGATCTTGACATTTCGAGAGAATCGAAATGAGATTTCGGACTTGAGATTTCGAGACAATCGATATATGAATTCGATTCTGACATTTCGAGACAATCGAGATATAAATTCGATCCTGACATTTCGAGACAATCGAAATATGATTTTTGACTTGAGATTTCGAGACAATCGAGATATGAATTCGATTCTGACATTTCGAGACAATCGAGATATAAATTCGATCCTGACATTTCGAGACAATCGAGATATGAATTCGATTCTGACATTTCGTGACAATCGAGATATAAATTCGATCCTGACATTTCGAGACAATCGAGATATGAATTCGATCCTGACATTTCGAGACAATCGAGATATGAATTCGATCCTGACATTTCGAGACAATCGAAATGTGATTTCGGACTTGAGATTTCGAGACAATCGAAATATGATTTCGATCTTGACATTTCGAGAGAATCGAAATGTGATTTCGGACTTGAGATTTCGAGACAATCGAAATATGATTTCGATCTTGACATTTCGAGACAATCGAAATATGATTTCGATCTTGACATTTCGAGACAATCGAAATATGATTTCGATCTTGACATTTCGAGAGAATCGAAATGTGATTTCGGACTTGAGATTTCGAGACAATCGATATATGAATTCGATCCTGACATTTCGAGACAATCGAAATATGATTTCGATCTTGACATTTCGAGAGAATCGAAATGTGATTTCGGACTTGAGATTTCGAGACAATCGATATATGAATTCGATCCTGACATTTCGAGACAATCGAAATGTGATTTCGGACTTGAGATTTCGAGACAATCGAGATATGAATTCTGACATGAGGGTAAACATTCACAACTTTTAACATTTTTGTGTGTCGTATCATCAGCACTATGATTTTAATTTTGATTTTATATTGAAATTACTCTGCGTGTGACGTATTAAGTACACGTCTGTTAGTTTGTTTCCCGGAAATAGGATAATCATCATCATTTCCTTTCCACACCTAATGGTGCATAGGGCATTGTATTGGTAAACCAATCGCAGCGTATTTTGATCATTTTTTGTTACATGAAGTGTGTCGGTTATCGTAACGAACGGCCAACGGTTCGTTACACTTACGGAAGTTTGATTAGATGTTTATAAAACGGGCCTAAGAGTAGTTTAATCGCCTTCTGTTTGATGCGCGTATGCGGTTTCTGGAATATTCTTAATTCTATGAAAAAAAAGTTACACCTCTTTAAATAATGAATAACTGAAAGGAGTGTTTACCTTGTCGCTGCTGGTTTTTTTGTTTTTCGCTTCTGCAAACGACAAAACACAGCTCGCCGCTAGCAAAACTGCGAAAATCTTCATCTGAAAACATGTCAACATGATTAAAAGTTCAATGGCTTTTTTAATTTCAATGGTTCGTATCATCAGCGTATCAGTGCGTTGCGTGTTTCCAAAAATAGACACCATCTTTATGTATATAATTATATATATAAATGTATATACATATTATTAGATCACGGAATATTTTAAAAATCAATCATTTAAAAATAGTTTATTACTCAATAAGGAATTCCACTGTTTTCTAATTTATTTTTTCTATTAGCGTACTATTTAACTAAGCAAAAATATTTATATATTTTTTTGTGCATTATTTACAAATATATGATTTTTTAAAGTTACATTTATCAAATACCGCGCCAGATGATGGTCATAAGCCCTCTTAATGTCTAGACTCCCATACTCCCTTCTCAAAAATGTTTTCCCTCTCTGTTGTAACAAATTTAAATAAGTAAATAAATAAAAATAGCAGTTTTGGAATATTTTCCATATTTACACCGGTGAAATTCAAATATGTGATTGCGCAGCAGGATTATACGTCGCGAAACGTAAATATTTTGACGTTTACCCCCTAATAAGGGGTTCGCGGATGTTGCATCGTGATCGCAAATACAATAAACATCCACGGAGAGAAATTGTTATTTATTTATTTATTTAAAAGAAAAAAACCGTCGACAATGATTTAATAACATTTTTAAAAAATACGATTTAAAGACAGACCAGCAAAGTTTCTAAATAAGAATCATATTATTAAATTGTGTCACAACAAAAGGATGTGTTTATGTGCATTTGTATGAGAGTAAGTGTAGATGTGTGTTTATGTGTATTAGTGTGGGAGTAAATATTCAGGTGTGTGTAAGTGTGAGCATCATTAAATAGCAAGTGGGATCGTATCGCAGCCAGAAATAATGAGTCTTAATTTATTTTTAAATAAATTAAGGGCATGTAAAATATATCAATAGATGAAAAAAAAGCATTATAGTCAGAGCAAAAACGATAGAGGAAAGAGTGTTGTGCGTAGTTAGCGCTACAGACTGGCAGATGGAATGAATACTTATTTCTTGTCACGCGAAAGGGGACATTGAGATTAATTTTGGAGAGTAGGTCAAAAGAGTCTAATTTATTATTTAATAATTTATATAAATAGCTTAATTTAGATACAGTGCGTCTATTTTCAAGGGTAAAAAATCAATTTTATTTGGCAGATTGGCTGTAAGTACAAAGCGTTTTATTGTTTTTATAATGTAGGTATTTAAAATTTTTTTTTTTGAACATTTTCAATCCTTTTTTTGTTTGTTACGTGTTGTGGGCTCCACACGACGGACGCAAACTCCAAATTACTGCGTACAAAAGTGCTGTATAAAGTTTTTTTAATTTTGTATCGCGTCGCTCATTAGCACGTCGATAGTTATTTGTGATTGCGCCGCTGGGCGACTGATTTTCTAATTCCGACCGCCGTATCGGCTCAGCGACCCGCGCAGTTTACCGTTTGGTTCGAGTGAAGATTACGGCTCGACCCGGCGTGACCTGGCCGGCGATAAACCGGTCGCGCTAATGGCTCGAGACGGCATGTTGAAATGGGCGCGGCATTCGTGGGTGCATAGGGCACCCAATCAGCTTCTCGAGCGGTACAAATAGTAACAAACAGTCTCAACTTAAATGCAAGGTTATGAGATTTTTTCGTCTGGAAAATCCAATCATATAGCCCTTAAAATATAGCTTGATTAGAATCACAGCTGTCAAATTGATCTCAATAGTGATGGAAATTACTGATCACTGATCAAATCGATTTTATCAGTTTTTCATGCAATCATGAAACTCTATAATGCAAAAACAAGCCTATTATAGTGTGCTTAAGACAATTATTCACCAAAAAAATTAGACATTTACATTAACAAATTACAACAGGGATGGAGAATACTTTAAATAAGGGAATACGGAAGTCTATGCATTTACAGGGATTATGACCTGTCATTGACTGGTTTAAGTGGCCACGTTACGCACTGTGTAACATTCACCATTTTGCCTATGTTTAAACATCCATATTTCTTCAATTCTTCCATCCGTTGATTTTAGTGAAGTTAAAGAGCTGAAACCTTTATTGTTGCGAAGATATTCATCTGACTGAATTATTTCCCATACTAGGCAACGCCCGAAAACAATTTTCCAATTTTTAAACTTCTTGGACCAGTTGGATTCATTGCAATATTTGAGTTTGTCCAAATGTTTGTAGACAAAAGACTGGATTTCATATTAAGAGTGTCAATATAAATAACTTCTTTTGGCGTTACTACAAAGTTATGTCGTCACTTTTTCTGACAACTGTTATTCTAATCATGTTACATCTTAAGGACTACGGGTACTTGTTTATGGTTGAATTCCAAAACACAAAATAATTCATTTTTAAACATAGAATTATTTTTGCAAATGTCAAACTCGTCTCTTCACACCAACAGGGGTGCACTTTATTCATGATTGCAATTTTTAAAAATGTATTAAATGTCGGTTGATATTTATTTTATTTATTTTATTTATTTAATTTATTTAATTTATTTTATTTATTTTATATATTTTATATATTTTATATATTTTATATATTTTATATATTTTATATATTTTATTTATTTTATTTATTTTATTTATTTTATTTATTTTATTTATTTTATTTATTTTATTTATTTTATTTATTTTATTTATTTTATTTATTTTATTTATTTTATTTATTTTATTTATTTTATTTATTTTATTTATTTTATTTATTTTATTTATTTTATTTATTTTATTTATTTTATTTATTTTATTTATTTTATTTATTTTATTTATTTTATTTATTTTATTTATTTTATTTATTTTATTTATTTTATTTATTTTATTTATTTTATTTATTTTATTTATTTTATTTATTTTATTTATTTTATTTATTTTATTTATTTTATTTATTTTATTTATTTTATTTATTTTATTTATTTTATTTATTTTATTTATTTTATTTATTTTATTTATTTTATTTTTTTTATTTTTTTTATTTATTTTATTTATTTTATTTATTTTATTTATTTTATTTATTTTATTTATTTTATTTATTTTATTTATTTTATTTATTTTATTTATTTTATTTATTTTATTTATTTTATTTTATTAGGTAATTCGACAAATATACATACTAGAAAACATACAATTGAAAAGCATTCTTCGAAATAATTTAACATCCATATACATCTTTAATTATAGAATTACACAAAATAGATTTATACGTTAAGTTGTAATACATATTTTTTAATATTTTTGTTTGTACAGGATACAATGCAATAAAAAATAAATTGTACTTGTGTACTTTTTGAATAAGATTTATTCCTAAGAGATTATTCGCAAAAGCTGAGAGAGTATCATGAAAAATGACAATTTTATTGTTTCGGAAGTATATTTATTTATTTATTTATTAACGGACATTGTCCATGTATACAATTTATAAGGTATAAATATTACAATAAAAGAATAGTTTAAAACATTTTTTAAAAAAGAAAGAAGCATTGACAAACATAAGGGACATCGAGACAAGATCTGGACTATTTATTTAGTGCTCGTTTAAACCGCTGTAAACTTAAACCAAACAAGTCCAGATGATCTTGTCTCGAGTTAACAATACGACAAGAGAATCAAGGCCACAGCTTGTTCTATGCTGATCGATGAACAGTACTTCATTGTTTCTCAATCTACGAGTCGGAATATTGAATTTGACTTGTCCCAGTAATGATGGAACATCGATTATACCATTTAGTATGCCGAACATATATATGGAGTCAATATTAGTTCTACGTTTTTGTAGACTAGAAATATTTAACATTGACTCTATTTCAGCGTAAGGATAATTATCTCTCTCTAGTCCGAGCATCCACGCTACTTTTCGAAGCGAGCGATGTTGGACTGATTCAATGTGATTTATGCGATTGACATAGAACGGAGACCAGCCCACTATTCTAGGAGGCATATTCTAGAAGAGGGCGAACAGTCGAGCAATAAAGAGTTTTGATTGTACGGACATGAGTAAAATCAGAGGATATTCTGTTAATGAAGCCAAGTAATTTCAGTGATTTATTGACTGTATTATCTATATGCTCGTTGTATGTCAGTTTATAGTCCAAAACAACTCCTAAATCTCTGATGGACTTGACTACATCAATTTTGGAGTTTTGTAATAGGTACTCGAAGGAAATTGGTTGTTTTGTTCTATGAAATGACATTATTTTGCATTTTTTAATATTTAGTTCTAATTTATTGACTTTACACCATCGGTTAAAAGAGTTAATGTCCGATTGAAGAAGAAAGCAGTCTTGGAAAGTTTGAATTATTTTAAGAATGTATATATTATATTCCCGACACATGCGGGCCATAGGTGTGTGGTATGTAGCATTATTTGAAAATAAAGGCAGTTGAAATATTTCAATTAGATGAATCTCACCCGCATAAATAAAGGTTTCAGCTCTTTAACTTCACAAACATCAACAGATGAAAGAATTGAAAGAATATAGATGTTGAAATATAGGCAGAATGGTGAATGTTACACAGTGTGTAAAGCGGCCACTTAAACCAGCCATTGACAGGTCATAAGCCCTGTAGAGGCCTAGACTTCTATATTACCTTTTCTTAAATGTTCTTCATCTCTGTTGTGATGTGTTGATGTAAACAGCTCCCTAGGGAGTTGAATCCAGTCCTTGTCTACAAAAATTTGGACAAACTCAAAATATTGGTCAGTTTTTTATATTTTTCAAATAATTTTTTTAAATGGTGCATTTTACTAATTGTAGTCCTTCCAAGAACAAGGGGCAATTTAAATTCGAAATAATGTTTTTTTTGTAGACAATTATTTTAAAACTAGAATGCAAAGGTTGTTTAGATTGATTTAAATATATAAATAACAAGATTTTTTGATAAAGTGTCAAATAAATAAAATAATGCGTAGGTGTAAGTACAGCGCACGCGCCAGCTTATAAAAATCCACCAGTCCGCAGACGGGTCTGAATTTAATTGCATGGTCAATATTTATCAGTAGGTGAGCAATGTTATATGCAAGGTCAAAACGTATCATGGCGACGTTGGCTTTGTCAATACTAATTCAAACAATTAGCGTGTCGTTGCTAGATGGGGGACGCCCCGTATTGCAATGGGAAGTAAACCTTTTAAACGCAAAACTATGGGGAACATAGATTTAAGAACAGTCCAGAAGCCGCACACGCACATCAAACAGAACGCGACGAAACTACTCATAAATAAGTAGATTTAGGTTTTGACCCATTAGTTTCATTGTAGACGTCGCTCAGTACGCAGCTCCCGATTTGAATTCAACCATGCCGTGTTGTGTCCTTTTAAAAGTGTGGAAATACTGCTAGGATCTTAAAGAAACAGGATGCAATCACATTTCGCGTGTAATTAGCAAATTAATGTGTAAGTAGCAAATACGTTGATTAAAAATTGAATTATTTTTCCATCTGTCAGATTGTCGAACAAACAAAATGGAAATTTCGTTAGTGTTGCCAGGGTAGTAAATTTTTTAACGCTACTTTGCTCATCTAATGAGAGAACTAATGAAAATTGGACCTCGGATTAAACAACGCCGTGGTGGACATTTGACCGAAATTATCTTGAAAACATCAAATATTATTTAACATAATATAAAAATATCCGCTTTATGTAAAATATAATTTGTTTTATATTTTAAGTTTGAAGTTCATTCTTTAATTCAATTACTCTTAATAAATGACGCTTTAATTATCTACTCTGTTGTGTCAATCAATGTTTCCGCATGCACAATTAAATTTTAACGAAATTAACAAATTGCTTTTTTTTTTTACCTTACATATGTGTTATGATTTTATTTTTTCCCATCGTGCAACATTACGCGGCGAATGTGGGGCATAGTGGGGGGATTTTTGGACACAGTCCGATGTATTCAAATATGATTCTACGCTCCTTTTGGACAATTCTAAAAATCGCCGTTTACTATAAAAATAACACAATATACTGCATTTGCAAAAAAATGCTTTTCTGACACTCGGCTCGCCAACAGCCGGCTAAATGCAACAATTAGCGTTTTTGCAAAAGCCAACAGATGGAAGAGTCGAGGAAATGTGGATGTTCAAACATGGATAGGCGGAATGCTGAATGTTACACTTTAACCAGCCAATGACAGGTCATAAGCCCAGTTAATGTCTAGACTCCCATACTCCCTTCTGAAAAATGTTTTCCCTCTCTGTTGTAACAAATTTAATTAAGTAAATAAATAAAAATAGCAGTTTTGTAATATTTTCAATATTTACACCGGTGAAATTCAAATATGTGATTGCGCAGCAGGATTATACGTCGCGAAACGTAAATATTTTGACATGATATGAGGCGTGTACGGATGTTCCATTGTGGTCGCGAATACGATAAACAACCTGCAAAATTGTCATCACGTCGCTTACTAGCGCGTCGATAGTTATTTGTGATTGGGGTACAGATGGCTATTGAAATGTATGTTGATATTTTTTTAATTTAATTTTTGTTATTAATTAATAATGTATGTGTATCCCAATTAAAAACAAGGCTCTTAGCCCCATAGAGTTGGGGATACATTATTTTTTTTTAATTTATGTATGTATTTGTATGATTAAATAAATAAAATAACAATTAATTATTATCGTAGTAAGTCCAAGAGCCCAAGGTATGCTAGACGTCGGCCATATTTGTCTAGAGGTGTTAAAAGTATTCCTAATGAATAATAATAAAAAGAATATTTTATTAACAGAAATGAGAATTATTTTATCTACTACATACACACTTAGGTAATAGATTTCTCTGGATCATGTCAGTCTGCCTAACTAGGTACAACCTGTTTTAAGGCAGACATTTTTATGCAAAATGAACAATAACATGACTACTATCTGTTCAACGAGACTGGACCTCCGCACGCGTGCACACCACGAGCCCAAGGCATGCTAGACGTCGGCCATATTTGTCTAGGGGTGTCAAAAGTTTTCCTAATGAATAATAATAAAAATAATGTTTTATTAACAGAAATAACAATTACTTTATCTACTACATAAACTAACATATTACAACAGAGATAAAGAACACTTAAGAGAAGGTAATATAGAAGTCTAGGCATCTACAGGGCTTATGACCTGGCAATGGCTGGTTTAAGTGGCCACTTTACACACTGTGTAACATTCACCATTCTGCCTATATTTGAACATCTTTATTCCTTCAGTTCTTTCGTCTGTTGATGTTTGTAAAGTTAGAGAGCTGAAACCTTTATTTATGCGGGTGAGATTCATCTAATACACCTTCTCTCAAATGTTCTTCATCTCTGTTGTAATATGTTAATATAAACAGCTCCCCAAGGAGTTGAATCCAGTTCTTGTCTACAAAAATTTGGACGAACTCAAAATATTGTTACTACATTAACACTTAGGTAATAGATTTCTCTGGATCATGCCAGTCTGCCTAACTAGGTACAACCCGTTTTAAGGCAGACATTTTTATGCAAAATGAACAATAACATGACTACTATCTGTTCAACGAGACTGGACCTCCGCACGCGTGCACATCATGAGCCCAAGGCATGCTAGACGTCGGCCATATTTGTCTAGAGTTGTCAAAAGTTTTCCTAATGAATAATAATAAAAAGAATGTTTTATTAACAGAAATGACAATTATTTTATCTACTACATACACACTTAGGTAATAGATTTCTCTGGATCGTGTCCAGTCTGCCTAACTAGGTACAACCTGTTTTAAGGCAGACATTTTTATGCAAAATGAACAATAACATGACTACTATCTGTTCAACGAGACTGGACCTCCGCACGCGTGCACACCACGAGCCCAAGGCATGCTAGACGTCGGCCATATTTGTCTAGAGCTGTCAAAAGTTTTCCTAATGAATAATAATAAAAAGAATGTTTTATTAACAGAAATGACAATTATTTTATGTACTACATACACACTTAGGTAATAGATTTCTCTGGATCGTGTCCAGTCTGCCTAACTAGGTACAACCTGTTTTAAGGCAGACATTTTTATGCAAAATAAACAATAACATAACTACTATCTGTTCAAAGAGACTGGACCTCCGCACGCGTGCACATCATGAGCCCAAGGCATGCTAGACGTCGGCCATATTTGTCTAGAGTTGTCAAAAGTTTTCCTAATGAATAATAATAAAAAGAATGTTTTATTAACAGAAATGACAATTATTTTATCTACTACATACACACTTAGGTAATAGATTTCTCTGGATCGTGTCCAGTCTGCCTAACTAGGTACAACCTGTTTTAAGGCAGACATTTTTAAGCAAAATGAACAATAACATGACTACTATCTGTTCAACGAGACTGGACCTCCGCACGCGTGCACACCACGAGCCCAAGGCATGCTAGACGTCGGCCATATTTGTCTAGAGTTGTCAAAAGTTTTCCTAATGAATAATAATAAAAAGAATGTTTTATTAACAGAAATGACAATTATTTTATCTACTACATACACACTTAGGTAATAGATTTCTCTGGATCGTGTCCAGTCTGCCTAACTAGGTACAACCTGTTTTAAGGCAGACATTTTTATGCAAAATGAACAATAACATGACTACTATCTGTTCAACGAGACTGGACCTCCGCACGCGTGCACACCACGAGCCCAAGGCATGCTAGACGTCGGCCATATTTGTCTAGAGCTGTCAAAAGTTTTCCTAATGAATAATAATAAAAAGAATGTTTTATTAACAGAAATGACAATTATTTTATGTACTACATACACACTTAGGTAATAGATTTCTCTGGATCGTGTCCAGTCTGCCTAACTAGGTACAACCTGTTTTAAGGCAGACATTTTTATGCAAAATAAACAATAACATAACTACTATCTGTTCAAAGAGACTGGACCTCCGCACGCGTGCACATCATGAGCCCAAGGCATGCTAGACGTCGGCCATATTTGTCTAGAGTTGTCAAAAGTTTTCCTAATGAATAATAATAAAAAGAATGTTTTATTAACAGAAATGACAATTATTTTATCTACTACATACACACTTAGGTAATAGATTTCTCTGGATCGTGTCCAGTCTGCCTAACTAGGTACAACCTGTTTTAAGGCAGACATTTTTAAGCAAAATGAACAATAACATGACTACTATCTGTTCAACGAGACTGGACCTCCGCACGCGTGCACACCACGAGCCCAAGGCATGCTAGACGTCGGCCATATTTGTCTAGAGCTGTCAAAAGTTTTCCTAATGAATAATAATAAAAAGAATGTTTTATTAACAGAAATGACAATTATTTTATGTACTACATACACACTTAGGTAATAGATTTCTCTGGATCGTGTCCAGTCTGCCTAACTAGGTACAACCTGTTTTAAGGCAGACATTTTTATGCAAAATAAACAATAACATAACTACTATCTGTTCAAAGAGACTGGACCTCCGCACGCGTGCACATCATGAGCCCAAGGCATGCTAGACGTCGGCCATATTTGTCTAGAGTTGTCAAAAGTTTTCCTAATGAATAATAATAAAAAGAATGTTTTATTAACAGAAATGACAATTATTTTATCTACTACATACACACTTAGGTAATAGATTTCTCTGGATCGTGTCCAGTCTGCCTAACTAGGTACAACCTGTTTTAAGGCAGACATTTTTAAGCAAAATGAACAATAACATGACTACTATCTGTTCAACGAGACTGGACCTCCGCACGCGTGCACACCACGAGCCCAAGGCATGCTAGACGTCGGCCATATTTGTCTAGAGGTGTCAAAAGTTTTCCTAATGAATAATAATAAAAATAATGTTTTATTAACAGAAATGACAATTATTTTATATACTACATAAACTAACATATTACAACAGAGATGAAGAACATTAAAGAGAAGGTAATATAGAAGTCTAGGCATCTACAGGGCTTATGACCTGTCAATGGCTGGTTTAAGTGGCCACTTTACACACTGTGTAACATTCACCATTCTGCCTATATTTGAACATCTTTATTCCTTCAGTTCTTTCGTCTGTTGATGTTTGTATAGTTAGAGAGCTGAAACCTTTATTTGTGCGGGTGAGATTCATCTAATTGAATTATTTCACCTACACCTTCTCTTAAATGTTCTTCATCTCTGTTGTAATATGTTAATATAACAGTTTCCCAGGGAGTTGAATCCAGTTCTTGTCTACAAAAATTTGGACAAACTCAAAATATTGTTACTACATTAACACTTAGGTAATAGATTTCACTGGATCATGTCCAGTCTGCCTAACTAGGTACGACCTGTTTTAAGGCAGACATTTTTATGCAAAATAAACAATAACATGACTACCTACTAGTTAATTTATTCAACAATGTTTGAGTATGTCCAAATGCTTGCAGACTGGCTGGACTTCCCCCTAGGGAGTTATTCATATTTAAATTTATTTTAACAGAGAGGGAAAACATTTTTGAGAAGGGAATATGAAAGTCTAGGCATTTACAGGGCTTATGACATTTCATTGGCTGGTGTAAGTGGCCACTTTACACACTGTGTAACATTCACCATTCTGCCCATGTTTAAAAAGTAAATATTTCACATTTGGAAAGCTTTTAAAAATCATGTTCCTTCGATCAATAATCAAACAACCTTTCAATATAGCCCGTTATATGATGCTCTATTATAATGGTCACCATATACCTATTTAAATCACGCCCCTCCCTTCATCGCCTCCACCTTTTTCAACTATTTCTCAAACAACACAGAAAATTTTCATAATTTAATCAGTGCATGTTTGTCCTAATCAGTGCATGTGCCTCTTAAAATGCATGTCGTGTTGGTTTTATTTTTTTGTGCAACAACTATGGCGAAGGTGTTAAGTGGGTTTTGCATGTTAGTTAAAAAAAAAAAAAGTTATACATATAAATAAACAAAGCCAGTAAAAAACCAAATGTATCTGTCTGTGTGATGCTGATTACCGACATATACAAAAAAAACAGAGAGATATTTAATAATAATAATGGTTTATTAACAAAAATAACAATTACTTTATCTACTACATACACACTTAGGTAATAGATTTCTCTGGATCATGTCTAGTCTGCCTAAGTAGGTACAACCTGTTTTAAGGCAGACATATTTATGCAAAATAAATAATAATCCTTAAAATATAGCTTGATTAGAATGACATTTGTCAGAAAAAGTGACGACATAACTTTGTAGTAACGTCTAAGGAGTGATTTATATTGACACACAAAAAATCATTCATATCTAGCGTGTTCATTATTTTTTTTAATACAATGCTTGAAATCAGCATAATTATACAAAATAAGCTTTAAAACTAAAATAAACATTATTATTAACGACGTTCTTACAAGGTTACATCATTTTGCAAAAACGTTAGAGATGGGACAAATTGATTGAATAAAAAAATAATTCATTAGATATTGTTGATGAAAAAAGTATAAATGTCTCATTTTTTGTGAATAATTGTCTTCAACACACTATAATAGGCTTGTTTTTGCGTTTTTATATCAATTTTCGGAAACAGAGTTTCATGATTGCATGAAAAAACTGATAAAATCGATTTGATCGGTGATCAGTAATTTGAGTCCTGACGAAGAGACGGGTACGTCTCGAAACCACATAGAAAAGTCGGTAAATGGTTATTTACAAATATTTAAATTTAATTCAAATTCGTGTAAGTAATATTTTAATGAGCGCCCGGGCTGAAGCAGTTCAGAAAACAGTCTGAAGATTTGAATATTTGTGAATGACAAAAACTGAAATATTTCGTGTTTTAGGCGTCCGTCTTTAAACATAATTGTGGGTGACAATATCATTTTTCATGTTTATACTCACAGCTATGTTGGTTGACTCAGTTTTAAGTAATAGCGCACAGATTTCTGACTCACGGGTATGCTACTATCGTTTTCAAGTCAAGAGAGTTGTTTGTGAAAGATTAAGAGCCGGCGGAAGCGCGGACCGACGTCGGGAGCGATTCGCTTCGGATTGCGGACTATGGAGCCGCAGAGCGACGAGCCGCGCGTGACCCTCGCCGCGAGTCATTGAAAATAGCGTTAGCGTTAGCATTGAGCATTCGTTTCGAAGTATAATAGCATCTGTCAGATCATTAGAGGTGTTTAGTTCGCGAACGACCCGGTCGCCAGAGTTGCCAGACTCGATCAAGCGAATCATTCTAATCAAGCTATATTTTAAGGACTATAGTTCGTTTAGTTCTTTTGTTCACTTGAGCGGAATGAAGCTAGATTTCTACATGTCTTGCTGCTACAAAACGAACGAATGTTTGAAATTCTAGCATTCTTAGATAGTGCTTGAAATAATTTTATTTATTTTTTTATTATTTAAAAAATGTCAAAGTAAATTATTCCTGAATTATCAGCACGTTTGCCTACCATGCAAGAGGTCTCGGGTTCGATTTCTGACATGGTAGGCATGAAATATTTAATGAAAAAGACGTTTTACACTAAATCATTTCAAAGTCCCCGGACTGACCAGTAAAGTGTAAGACTGATCATCTTACCTTCATGTAAAAAATTTGATCGAGATATGCTGCGATCGGTTTACCAAAGCAGTGTCCTATGCACCATTAGATGCGAAAATGCAAAATTATGATGAAATAATATTTATTTCAAATTTTAAAAAATGATTGCTGGTTTTGTATGGAAAAATATTAATTATTTCAATATTATTGGTAGGGTTTATTTACAAAGAGAATATTTGTTTACACGTTACACACTGTGTAACATTCACCATTTTGCCTATGTTTGAACATCCATGTTTCTTCAATTCTTCCATTTGTTGATTTTAGTGAAGTTAAAGAGCTGACACCTTTATTGTTGCGAAGAGATTCATCTGACTGACTTATTTCCCATACTAGGCAACGCCTGAAAACAACTTTTCACTTTTTAAACTTCTTCTTGGACCAGTTGGTTTCATTACAGTATTTGAGTTTGTCCAAATGTTTGTAGATAAAATACTGGATTTCACCCTTTCGGGAGTCATTAAGATAAACAAATTACAACAGAGATGGAGAATACCTTAAATAAGGGGATATGGAAGTCTAGGCATTTACAGGGCTTATGACCTGTCATTGGCTGGTTTAAGTTGGTTTATGGTGAATGTTACACAGTGTGTAAAGTGGCCACTTAAACCAGCCAATGACAGGTCATAGGCCCTGTAAATGCCTAGACTTCTATATTACCTTCTCTTAAATGTTATCTCACTCTGTTGTAATATGTTAATAAAACATTAATTATTAAAAAAATAACAAACTTTGCGAAAAATATAATTGTGCTAATTAGTTCCATAAAAAATTCTTTAAATATATTTTTTTTAAAGATTCATTCATATTTTCTCTTACAAAATATAATTAATTTATTATTAATATTTAAAGCATTAACTTTGTGGTAAAACATTTTACCAAATGTTATTAAATATTTGTATATAACCACTAACCGACTTTTCTATGTCTACCGGTTTCGAGACGTACCCGTCTCTTCGTCAGGACACCAATTAAACCAACATGCAACTCCACTGTGATGGTCACCCTATTAAACCTATTAAGCTTATCCCCTCCCTCCATCCCCTCTACTGTTTTCATTAATTCTCAAGCAAGAGAATATTATCATAATTTAATCAGTACATGTTTGTCCTAACCAGTGCACGTGCTTGTTAAAATGCATGTCGTGTTGGTTTAATATTTTTATGCAACAACTATGGTGAAGGTGTATAGTGGGTTTTGCATGTTGGTTTAATTGGTGTCCTGACGAAACCGGTAGACATAGAAAAGTCAGTAAGTGGTCATATACAAATATTTAATAACGTTTAATATAATAAATAATAAAATAATGTAACCTCGCTGGGGTTGCTCGTGCCGAGGACACTTAACAATATACTTTTTTAAATATTTTACATTTGAGAATAAACAAAGAACTAACTTAATAAACAGAGATAATTAACAAAATGTTCGGACAGTTTTAAACACTACGTATTTATGTTGATAATTAATTAATGTACATCTATATTATTTATATTACAAAACGCACAATGAAAGAACAAAAACCTTACAAGCTTTACAGTTGTGGAGCAGTTGATTCAATATTGACATATTACAACAGAGATGAAGAACATTTCAGAGAAGGTAATATAGAAGTCTAGGCATCTACAAGGATTATGACCTGTCATTGGCTGGTTTAAGTAGCCACTTTACACACTGTGTAACATTCACCATTCTGCCCTTATTTGAACATCTATATTCCTTCAATTCTTTCATCTGTTGATGTTTGTGAAGTTAAGTTGACAGGTCATAAGCCCTGTAGATGCTTAGACTTCTATATTACCTTCTCTGAAATGTTCTTCATCTCTGTTGTAATATGTTAATGTTAACAGGTCCCCAGGGAGTTAAATCCAGTCCTGGTCTACAAAAATTTGGACAAACTCAAAATATTTTTGAAAAATTCACATGGTCCATGAAGAAGTATATAAGGGTATAAAAAATACATAAAAATAACAAAATAAATATAATACTAGGCATGGAAATAAATTTAAAATGATGTTTACATTATACAATCTGGGAAAGAAAAGTTAAAAATACAAAGTTTAAAAATTACATGTATGTACATACAAACTGAACTAGTACGAGAGTGCAAATGTTAAAAATTACAAGAATAAAAAAGTATTTTTTAAATTAACAAAATATGCGCACCCAATACAGGTTAAAAAAAATATCAAAAACGTATTAAAATTACATATACATAATACAAGCTAAAAAAGTATGAAAAAACACAAATAACATTTCAATAGTATCAAAAATTATATATACAAGTAAAAACGGTAAAATATTAAAAGTTATATGTTCAAGATGCGCATTTACATTACATTTACAATACATTTGAATAAATCCGTAGCATGTGACAACAAAATAAATTATTTTAATTAAATTACAAATTTTATAGAATCACTGTGTAAAGCGCCCTTGAGGTATTTTGTTACGAAAATAGCGCTATATAGGTTGTCCATAATAATAATAATAACAAGCAAAAACGGTAAAATATTAAAAGTTATATGTTATATCTCTTGCATGGTAGCCAAACACACTGACTATATTGATTTTTATAGTTATATTTAATTTTATAACTAAGATACTTTAGAAACTTAGAAACTCACTTTTACTGCGAAACTTTCACTATTTTGTAATTTTTTTAAACAAAATTCCTGAAAGATGAAATCCAGTGCTTTTTAAAAAAGATTTGTGGATATCAATATCCAGTGAATGATGTTTTCAGGCGTTGCCTACTAGGTGATTTGATTCAGCCTGATGAATCTCACCCGCATGATAAAGGTTTCAGCTCCTTTACTTCACAAAAGTCAACAGATGGAAGAGCAGAGGATATGTGGTTGTTTAAACATGGACACAGTATTGAATGTTACACAGTGTGTAAAGTGGCCACCTAAACCAGCCAATAATAAGTCATAAGCCCTGCCCTGTAAATGCCTAGACTTCCATTTTCTCTTCTCAATAATGTTTTCCCTCTTTGTTGCAATAAATTCAAAGAGTTATTTCTTAGCTAGAGGAAGGCAACCCCTACAGAAAAACCATTAGAGAAGGAAACAGGAAATGACTCTGATTATTATTTTTCAGAATATCCAAA
The DNA here is from genome assembly GCF_059751315.1 of Micrasema longulum. Taxonomy (NCBI): domain Eukaryota; kingdom Metazoa; phylum Arthropoda; class Insecta; order Trichoptera; family Brachycentridae; genus Micrasema; species Micrasema longulum. The sequence continues at coordinate 201,340 of NW_028277306.1, forward strand.
TAAATAAAAATACGTAATTGCCAACGCCAGGGATACCCGATTATCCACAAGAAAAAGTACGTTAGTTCTTGATTATAAATATTTTATTGTCTTTAGAAATAAAAGTCTAGTTTATGGGTTGAAATTTGACATTTATTTTTTCTTCTATGACATTTGTGACGTTTGCGAAATAATAACAAAACATGAACTTTTTCTATAAAATCTTCGATAACAAGTAACAAGTCAATATAATATTATGTTAATATGAGTCAGTGCACGCAAAAAGTGTTTTCTCTTCGATAAGAACACAAATGAAGTAAATTCGCTGTTGTCACTAAAACCATAAATAAAACGGTTTGTAAACGTGGAAATTCGTCCATATACAAGATGTTATAAGATATACATTTCCCTTTCCGCAGTGCGTTTGTAAACCAAATGCATCGCATTTTGATCACCTGTCACGTGAAAATATGATGATCAGTCCTACGCTTCAGGAATAATGAAATATTGCAGTTTTAACAACAACAACAACAAAAACAGTATTATAAGTACGCCCTTTCAGGAATCGAACCTAATCGAACTACGCAATGGAGTTAACTTATCTCCATTTGATTTTCTTATTCAACATTTTTACATGAGAGCAGCCATCGAGTCGGAAACACTCGTTAGACCACAGAGAAGCACTGTCAGCTTCGTAAGAGATAATTATATATATATCGCACCCGCCTGATACATAAAGGAATAAAATGACTAATCAGTATAAAAGGTCAATACATCTCAATTGAAAACCTCAACAATTTTTAAACCTTTCAACTTAATAGTTTTTTATTACTATCCCTCATATCACGCATATAGCTGTATTCTTAATCCGCCTGGACGCAGAAACACTGAAAACGCAACTAAAAGAAGAATTGAGACGCGGGAATTCGGAATTCAAACAACATGTTTACATCGATAGCCGGCTTTATAGCTGTGGCGGCTTTGTGGGGAGCGACAAACCCTTTCTTAAAAATGGCGTCAAAGGACGTCACCAAAGTCAGATCGGACTCTAAAATAGGAAAATTCACAAAGGAAATGAAGCATTTGTTCCTGAATTGGAGTTATACTGTGCCGTTTTTACTCAACCAAGTCGGTTCGGCGCTTTATGTGGTGTGCCTTCGAAACAATGAACTGTCTTTCGTCGTGCCTGTTACGAATTCTTTGACGTTTGTGTTTACGGCTATTTCCAGTTGGATCTTAGGAGAAGATGCGCCGAACAGAGAAACTGTCGTTGGGATGCTGTTGATATTGACAGGAACAACACTATGCTGGCTGGACAAAACTTCGACATGAAAATAAAGACCACTTTTTATGTGTGATTTAATTAATAATACCGTTACACCGTTAATAATACAGTTATTTACTAGGAAAAAGACAATAGATCCTGTTTACTGCACACCAAAATAAAACAGGGACGAGTTTGAGTATCGTCTATTTATTTATTTATATTTGGATAATTTATAAAGCGCCGTTTTTGTGAAAATCACCTCAAGGGCGCTGTATAATAAATGAATATCCCAGCACATCTTGCAACTGCAAATCGCATGGACGATTGGGATTCTAGTTTCTCGTTTCCAGTCATGATCGATTTCAATAATAACAGATAGAAGCTAGACTACAACACGTCTTGCAGCCACAGAGCGCATGGAAGGTAAGTAATCAAGCCCCCATTTACATTATGTTTAAGTTTGACAATGAAGTTAAGTTTTCAAATTGTATTTAAAAAAACACATTTAGGAGTTAGATTATAACAAGTCTTGCAACTACTGAGCGCATAGTCTATTGAAAATCTGGATCCCATTAAAAAAAAAAGAGTATTTTATTGTTGATAAAATTTTGCATATTGAAGCAAGATTACTAATCGTCTTGCAGCCACAGAGCGCATGGGCGGTTAGGATTCTTGTTTCTTGTCTCCAGTTACACCGCAAGACAAATAAATTTACGAGTTCTCAAAAAAAACTAAAATTGACATATAATGAATTATTCTTGATATTTAATTAGTTTTTTTTATATTGTTTGACATATGTGATGACTACTCGTTATTTCAAGGTTAAAATAAAGAATCTTACTCATGAATTGTACTTAGAAATTGCCATTATATATCAGGTATCAGATTACCCGAACCTTAGAGACCCATAACGGTTCATTTATGGTCGAGTGTTTGTGATGGAATAATAAAAGACATGTTATTTTTTAATTCATATTTAAGAAGTAGGTTCTTATCGCTTTATTTTAAATTAAAGTATTTTACATTTAAACATATTTATAACATTTAAAAATATTTAGTACTTAGTGAATTCACCTTTATTTTTTATAACATGTAAAATTCTATTATTTAGAGAAGCGTAAAGCGAATCTAAAATTTCTGATGTTATTTCTTCTTCCCAAACTTGAATTAAGTTTTTTTTTAATTCCTCAATGTTTTTTGATTTTTTTTTCCCGACTTTTTTTTTCATAATCGCCCATAAATTTTCTATCGGGTTCAAATCAGGGCTATTCCCGGGCCACGTCAACGATTTTAAGCCAATTTTCTCCTTGAATTCATTGATCTATAAAAAAACAATAAATTATTTATCATGTGGTCACAAAATGCATTTAAAAATATATATATTTGTACTCACAGTGCGGGCTCTATGGCACGGCGCAGAATCGTCCTGAAAAATTGGGTCCGCGGTATACTGCGTAATGTCCTCGATTGTTGGAATAATATGTTTTTTTAACACTTTTTTGTACTGAATGGCATTCATCGTACCCTGTACAAAATTTAGAGGTCCTAAACCGTATGCTGTCATGCACCCCCAAATCATCACGTAGGGTGAATGTTTAACGGTTCGAGTGACGCACGACGGATGATATCTTTCCCCATGTTTTCGTCGAACTATCTTTCTGCCGTCTGGACCAAAAAGGTTGAATTTGATTCATCAGAGAAAACAACATTTTGCCAATCCTCCAAGGTCCAATTCTGGTGCTCTTTCGCCCAATCCAGTCTAGCCTTCTTCATTTTGTCCGTGAGTAATGGTTTCTTTGCGGGACTCCGTGCTTAGAAACCATGCTCCGACAGCCGCCTGGACACTGTTTTTACTGAAAATGTTGATGTGCTGGTAGACTGCACCTCTGCGTGTATTTCAGGTGCCGTTAAAAATCGATCGCGCATAACAATTTTTTTTATTAAGCGATCATCTCGGGCAGACGTCACGCGCCCCCGTCCACTTCCTTTTTTCCGTTCTATGGATCCAGTTTCTTGGATCACTCACTCACTGCACCTTCTGAATACCCAACTCGACGAGATATTTCACAATTAGATATGTTTTCTTGCGACAATGTGATTATTTTGGATTTTATCGCAATCGACATTTGCTTTGCACTTTCCATGATTGTTGTGTTATGTTCACTCAAACGCGGGTAAAACAAGACTGTTGAGACATTTTAAAATATAAATATTGTAGAAAGGTGACACATAGTGTCCTTAATTTATTAAACAAAAGAAAGAGGTATCGATAAAGGATTTCTTAGAAAAAGGGTTCAGTAAAGTCAAGGGGCGCGGTAGCAGGTAAACTCGTAATTTTTTTTGTCTTGCGGTGTATGATATATAGGAGCTAGATTACACGTCTTGCAGCTACAGAGCGCATGGACAATAAGAAATCTAGCCCCTATTTACATTTCTATTTTTTTATTTGACAATGGAGTTTAGAGTTTTAGTGATATTTTAAAAAATGAAATAAAAAACAAATTTATAAAAATAGAAGTTGGATGACAACAAGTCTCGCAGCTACTGAGCGCATGGACGGTTGGAATTCTAGACCTCATTTACTAAATTAGGATATTTGATAGTTGATAACATTTACCTATTGAAGCTAGATTACTAATCGTCTTGCAGCTACAAAGTGCATGGACGAGTGAAATTCTGGCAACTCAAAATTATCAATAAATTTTCATAAACAAACATTGAGCATAATAGTAAATTTGTAAAGTGTTTGTGTCTTGTTAACCTTAATAATAAGTTAAGGAATGCTATCTTTGTTTTGTTTTTTATATTTTACTTTTTGTGCTGTTACATGTTCACTTCATTGCCATACTTACTAGTTCTTTGCTCAATGTATTATTATTGCGTTTTTAAAAATATTTTTTTATTAACTTTTTAAAATCAACCGAGTTTTTAAAACCGAAATATTTTCAACGAATCGCGTATGGAAAAATGTTATCATTAACATATCACAACAGAGATGAAGGACATATAAAGGTCTAGGCATCACAGGGCTTATGACCTGTCATTGGCTGGTTTAAATGGTCACTTTACACACAGTGTAACATTCACCATTCTGCCCGCATTTGAACATATAATCCTTCAATTCTTTCATCTGTTGATGTTCAGGTGTATAGTGGGTTTTGCATGTTGGTTTAATTGTTGGCCTGATGAAACCGGTAGACATAGAAAAGTCGGTAAGTGGTTATATACAAATATTTAATAACGTTTGATATAATAAATAATAAAATAATGTAACCTCGCTGGGGTTGCTCGTGCCGAGGACACTTAACAATATACTTTTTTAAATATTTTACATTTGAGAATAAACACAAAAGACTAACTTAATAAACAGAGATAATAAACAAAATGTTCAGACAGTTTTAAACACTACGTATTTATGTTTAAAATTAATTAACGTACATCTATATTATTTATACTACAAAACGCACAACGAAAGAACAAAAACCTTACAAGCTTTACACTTGTGGAGCAGTTGATTCAATATTGACATATTACAACAGAGATGAAGAACATTTCAGAGAAGGTAATATTGAAGTCTAGGCATCTACAGGGCTTATGACCTGTCATTGGCTGGTTTAAATGGTCACTTTACACACAGTGTAACATTCACCATTCTGCCCACATTTGAACATATAATCCTTCAATTCTTTCATCTGTTGATGTTTCTGGAATTTGAAAGCTGAAGACTTTATTTATGTGGGTGAGATTCATGAGATTGAATTATCAATTGACTGTCCATTATTTATTATAGGAGCAAAAATTCATTAACATTTTCTTGTATAGCCAAGAACAGGCCATGCCTTTGTGGGATATTTTGTTTACTATTTTTCTATTAATATGTATTTCATTGATATGTAACTATGCTTTATTTTTTTAATACTCTGTTTTATTGTAAAAAAAAAAAATAATAATTTCGATTATGATAATGCGATTCTCGCAGTAATGCAAATATTAGCAGTATAATTAACAGTAAGGGTAGGCAGAGAGGATAGAACACAACACTCTATCTTTGCATACAGATCTCGCTTCCTCTACATTCATACATCTTCTCATGCACGCGCGCCGATTATTCCGACTTTTGACATGTCCATCTTTAAGTATTTGTTGGATTTGGTCATGCCATGTCTTTCTCGGTCTTCCTCTATTTCTGCATCCATCAACATTCGCATTGTAAATATTCTCAGCCGTTCTCTCGCTGTCCATTCGTTCTACGTGTCCAAACCGGCGCAGAGCTCCTTTCTTGATTTTGTCGATAATGCTCGTCTCAGCCTTACATAATGTACGGATCTCGACATTTGTGCATCTATCGTACATAGTTTTACCACACATTCGCCTGAGAGATCGCATTTCGACAGCATTCAGCTTACTTTCATCCCTGTTTTTCCAAGTCCATACTTCGCTCCCATACATCAGGGACGGGACCAGGACTCCGTTGTGAACTGCCAATTTTGCCTCTTGTGACAACCATTTATTTGCCAAGGTCGATTTAAGTGCACCGTTCACTCTGTTCCCGGCACTCACCCTCCTTTCAATATCTTTCTCAGTCATTCCATCCCTAGTGAACATACTTCCCAGATACACAAATTCCTCTACTTGTTTTAGTATAACTCCATTCACAGCGATTTCACATTTAGTCATACTTTCATTTCTTTCAAAAACCATCACATTCGATTTATCCACATTCATCAGCAAATCGCTTCTCTTGTAAAAATACTCTTGTAATAATAAAATAATAATTTAAAAAATCTCACCCACGCACTAGGCAACGCCTGTAATGTTTAATTTAACAATTAAACCTAGTTAATTACAACTCTTACTCAAATGAAAGACATAACCCCAACAATATATTAAAATAAATTTACTTTGCATTCGCCCAATCCATATTACAGTATGGAATAATCGGATGGGGTGGTGCTTTTAAAACAAATATTTTACCGGTTGAAAAAATACAAAAATTAATTGTAAAAGTCATTTTGAAAAAACAGTCTACTTTTTCCACTGTTCAATTATTCAAAAAAATTTAAGGTTTTAGATATAAAATTGCTATAAAAATAATGAGGAAGTTCAGTGGTTTTTTTCTAACTAACTAACCATCACGCCATTTCCCCAGAGGGGTAGGCAGAGAGGATAGAACGCCACACCACTCTGTCCTGGCACACTTCCTTTGCTTCCTTCACATTCATACATCTTCTCATGCACGCACGTCGATTATTCCGACTTTTCACATGACCACTTTCAAGAATTTGTTGTACTTGATCATGCCATGTCTTTCTCGGCCTTCCTCGACTTCTACAACCGGACACATTCGCATCATAAATCTTTTTAGCCGTTCTTTCATCATTCATTCGCTCCACATGACCGAACCATCGCAAAAGACCTTTCTTAATTTTGTCGATAATGCTTAACTCAGCCTTGCATTCTGCTCTAATTTCGACATTAGGGCACCTATCATACAAAATGGACACCAAGTCATTGGAACAAAAGGCATAATCCCCCAGTCTACACACGTGCGTTTCCAGAAACTATCCAGCAGCTAGCGGGCCACATGGCGACGATATCTACCTACTGTCTACAAAAGCTTCTCTTCGGACATCTATCTCCCTTTGTTAACCATGGAGTTGAAACAGTGTTTGATTTATTTAGTTTTTTATTGCTTTCTTCTTGGTATGAACACTTGACCAATTTACTACTATACTCTATTTTTTATAAATTTATTGATATTGTTTTAACTTTGCTGGAATTCCTCTCATCCATGCGCTTTGTAGCTGCACGATGATTGGTTATCTAGCTTTAATATATCAACTTTAAAATACCTTAATTTTGTAAACGGGGTCTAGAATTCCAATCGTCTATGCGCTTAGTAGCAGCAAGGCGTGTTGTAATCTTACTCCTTTTTACTATTCATATTATTATTATTTTGTAATACACTAAATTTATATGTCAATTTTTAAAATGTGTAAATGGGGGCTAAATTTCTAACTGTCTATGCGCTCTGTAGCTGCAAGACGTCCTGTAATCTAGCTCCTATCTATTATAATTTTTGATTGATCTTAATTGAAAACGAGGAACTAGAATCCCAACCGTCCATGCGCTCTGTAGCTGCAAGACGTACTGGGATATTTATTAATTGTACAGCGCCCTTGAGGTGATTTTCACAAAAATGGCGCTTTATAAATTATCCAACTATATATATATATTGTTTTTCCGCACATTCGCCTGAGGGATCGTCAAATTTTTTTTTTTAATTTTTACATATCGTATTATCGGCGCTACGATTTTTTCAAGTGTTTTTTTTTATTATTTTTTTATGCGCCTCCACTCGTTTGCGAGTGATTTTGGCTCTTAGAAACAAGAATAAGAAATTTAAAGAATATACGCTCCAGTGAACGACAAAAAAAAACCCACGAAAAAATATAACATAATGTGAGGTAGTTAAAATCAGTATGAAAGAGTTATGTGACAATAAAATATTATTACCGTATAAATTAAACGTAAACATAAAATGAAATTTCGGGCCGAAAGTAAAGAGGGACATTCAATTAGACTTATTAATTAAATTATGCAAATAATATTTAACAAATTCAAATATTTTTATTATTTGTCCTTAAGAATTTAGTCAGAAATAAATAAGTATCCAAATCATTCTGGGCTAGTAAAAATTTTACGTTAAGAGGGAACGTATTATATTCTTCACAAATATTTTGAAGGAATTCGCTTCTTTCGTAGAGGGGACAGTCAAAAAACAGACGATCTAATGTCTCATCGTCATTTTCACAAAGACACACTGCCGAAGTAAAGACGCCTATTCTCGATAAATGCGAGGCAACGAGACAATGTCCTATTCTCATTCTTGATACTAAAGAGATGTTCAATTTTGATTGCTTTTCGATTTCAAACCATGGTGCAATGGGGATGGAGCATTGAATACTCTTTTAAAGTTTTGTATTTCTGAAATAACTCCGCGTGTGACGTCAGAGGTTCATTTCCGCTTATTCTCATTCAGTTCTTCCCATTGGTCCAGAAGCGACAAGCAGACCGGAAATCTTCCATAGCTCTCAGATCATGGGTTGATTCACATGAACCAGTGACGTCATTTAAAGTAGTGCGTTTTTATCCAAATATTTTTTATTATTTTTTCTGTACATTTTCAAGAAACTTTGCCGTACAATTTAATGCTCTAATTTTTACCCCGCGTAAGAAAAGATTTTTCGTATCCAATTTCCCGTAGGGCTGAAGTTCCTAATTGTTTGCTTCAAATACATAAAGATAAAATAAATAGTAGTATTTCTAGGCCTCAAAACGTAAGTACGCGACCCTAGAACAGGTGGTAATATCTTCATTCCTAAATTAAAAACAACTACTGCACAACATCATTATACTTACAGAGGAAGATTTTTCTTTAATGAAATGAACAAATATAATAAAAAGTACAGTAAGGAATACAATAAATTTAAGAAAGAAGTAAAAAAATACATCTATAATTCTTCTTTATGCAACACTGATTGAAAACATTGTTTATATCTTATTTGTAATTTATTTACATTATCCTAAAAATATTATTAATTAAAATAAAATAATCTATTGTAAGACGTCACTCCCCATTATGTGCACAAGAATTGTTTATTTCTTTTACGTAATGGGAAACGTTAATGTAAATATATGTATTTGATAAATGTAAAAAATTGTATTTAGTTGTAATATTGTATTTTTATTTGTTATTATTAAATTTAAAAAAATAAAAAATACATCAGATACAAATAATATAATCACTAGATTCTCAACACATAGACAACTTAAACAAATACAAACTAATACCGATTTCGGACAAAGGGATTTTAAGTATTATTCAACTAAAATCTATAACCTACTTCTACTATCTATTAAAACAATTAGTAATGAGAAAATGTTTAAAAAGGCTATAAAAAAATGGATAATGGAGCTAGGTAGAAGTAAAATGGATAGTCTCATTCGCCCAAACCAATATTAAATCAACAGCTCCACAAGTGTATAGCTTATGTTAAGTTCTTGTTATTTTCATTGTGCGTTTTGTAATATAAATAATATAAATGTACATAAATACATAGCGTTTAAAACTGTCTGAATATTTGTTATTATATATTATCGCTGTTTTTTTTAAAGTTAGTCTTCTTTGTTTATTCTCAAATGTAAATTCAAAAAAGTATATTGTTAAGTGTCCTCGGCACGGGAAACCCCAGTGAGAACACATTATATTTATTATTTATTATAGTTTGTAAGCGAAAAATATGAATAAATAAATAAATAAAATCACCTCTGCTTAATATGTTTAAAAAATTGAAAAATAATTATTGGTAATTATATTTTTATAATTGTAAATTTGTAGTTTTATTTTATGTAAAATAAACGTATTAATATATCCCTACTCAATATATAAATAAAACTTGCCATGTTCCCAATCAATTAAATTAAAATGATGAAATAATTTTATAAAATCTGAATATATTTTTACCTTATTTGACATTGAACATAAATCTATGTTATATAATGAAGCCTGTATCCAACACCAAAATAGTTTCAACAATATTTTCTTTTCTTTAGTAAACATACAGTACGGCTACAAAGTTTTATATTTTACACAGTTAGACTTAAATCTAATGGACCAGCGAAGTTTCCATATTATAAAGTAATTCTATGTCAGGTTATTAATTTAAGTACAAAAAAGAGAAGGAAAAAAACATAAATAAAAGTTGTTTAAAAATTAAAATTAAAGTAAAAAAAATGAAGAAAATTTGTAAAAGTAATTAAAAGTTAAGAATTAAAATAAAGAATAAAAAACATGCTGATGTAAAAATAAAATAAAATAATAATAACATTTTTTAAAAGGGAAAAACATAAATATACACACGTATTTTAAGAAATTCAAAGAAACGATGAGACGAATATTTAAATAAGAAAATAAATTTAAGTCAATTTAAAAACATCTTCCAAATTAATGACACACAGAGCAGCAATATATTGATTTTATATACATATACAATATAAGTAATTAAAAGTAGCTTAAAAGTATAAAACCTTGGAATGCAGCAGAGAAAAAAGAAAGAATAACCGGTGTGGGTAATATTTAAAAAAGCAATATAAGGAGAAGATTTTAAGCCAAAGGTAGTTGATAAAATTTCAGTAAAGCGATTTTCGCAGAGAGGATAGGCAGAGAGGATAGAACACAACACTCTATCTTTGCATACAGATCTCGCTTCCTCTACAGTCATACATCTTCTCATGCACGCGCGCCGATTATTCCGACTTTTGACATGTCCATCTTTAAGTATTTGTTGGATTTGGTCATGCCATGTCTTTCTCGGTCTTCCTCTATTTCTGCATCCATCAACATTCGCATTGTAAATATTCTCAGCCGTTCTCTCGCCGTCCATTCGTTCTACGTGTCCGAACCGGCGCAGAGCTCCTTTCTTGATTTTGTCGATAATGCTTGTCTCAGCCTTACATAATGTACGGATCTCGACATTTGCGCATCTATCGTACATAGTTTTACCACACATTCGCCTGAGAGATCGCATTTCGACAGCATTCAGCCTACTTTCAACTCTGTTTTTCCAAGTCCACACTTCGCTCCCATACATTAGGGATGGGACCGGGACTCCGTTGTGAACTGCCAATTTTGCCTCTTGTGACAAGCATTTGTTTCAATACACTATTTTTAAATAATTGTAATCCTGTATGATAGATATGGTTAAAAAAGCTGTTAAAAATGGAACACGATCTATGTAAAAACGAATTCTGACAATAGTTCGTATTGACGCTAGGTATTCGAAAGGTTGGGTGATTTCGGATGGACGGTTAATTTGAATTTTATTTAGGAGCTGGGACGAATCAGTAAGACTGTTAATAATTTTGTATAGGAAAGTGAGGTCTATTAATGTTCTCCCTTTTTCAAGGTTAATAAGTTTGTGAAAACGTGCAGATAAGTCATAATTTGGAAATATAAGAGCATCGGAAATTCAAATGTTTTAAAAATTTGTGTTGTACTTTCTCCAGCCTGTCAGTATAAGTAATGTATTGTGGATTCCAAATGATAGACGCAAATTCAAGATGGGTTCTTACATAGCCATAATAAAGATTTTTTATTGTTAGATCATTTTTAAAGGGCTTAGATACGCGTATAATTAAACCTAACATAGTGATTATATTAATTTCAAAGTAATAAAATACCCCTACAAATATTTTTAAGTAATAGATGGCTCTCCTAAAAAAATGACATTTAAAATGCGCATCTTAAAACATACTTTTTTGTCTTATACTTAGTTTTAATAATAAAGTCTTGTTTTATCTTATTTAATTTTATTTTATTATATTTTATCTCTAATTCTTAATATTTTAAATATATTTATATTTTCGACACTTGACACTTGTGCAATATTTACACACATGTCCACCCTCATTCCAATATAACACCCACCCTCTCACTCACTTACACTCACACAAACACACTAGTACGTATTGTACGTATATTTAATGTATTTCTGTGGATATCTGTCATTGGTTTTATTCTCTGTATATTTTATTTGTTGTATTTTTGTTACATGTATTACTGTTGATATCCCCAATAAATAAAATAAAATCGTTTTTTTTAAAGAAATATTTGCGTTCTTATGATTTACCAAAATATTGCATTTTGAGGGCCATTTTCAACGAGTTTTAAATAACTCACTATTAGAAAATGGGTACCCAGTTGGGGTACAGTGGGATTCGAACCAGGGACCTTTGGTCCGTGAGTCCGAGACACTAGCCACAGGACCACAACCTGATACAAATTAATTAATAATTCAGTTACATTACTTGACTTATCTTGGCTTGTACAGAAATCCTCAATCATCAAACAGTAATTATTTTTAGTAAATGAGGAAATTTTGTAAATGTTTAATCTAGTTTGAAAATGTCCTAACAAGACGAAACGAGTCACAATATACGCTCCTGTATATTTAAAAAAAATAAATTAGAATTACAATCCAATAAACGTGTTTTATTTTGGATGCATTGCCAAATTCATTATCCATATGTTGGGAAAAAAAACTTTAAAATCTTTCAGAAATCTTAAAATTAATAGCAAATATTAAAACATTAAAATCTAAATGAAAAAAACACACGAGACCCAGACAGTGGAAGAAGGTGTCTCTTTTAGGATAAAATATCTAATTTTAAGGAACCTGTTTAAGATAGTATAAATTAAAAGTAAATTAATAAAAATAACAAGTAAATTGAGTTACATGATCGCCTTCTGGGGAACTGGCAACAAGACAGACATAACAAGAATACAAAGACAACAAAATAAAATTCTTAAACTAACATACAACCTACCCTACCTGACCTCTACGACTGAACTGTACAAAAAAACACACCAGTTTGACATAAACTACTTGACTAAAATTGAGACCTTAAAAATTGTGCACAAAATAACACTGAGAAACATACAAGACGACGACATAATATTAGTCAAAAATGCCGACATACACAAATATAACACCAGACAACAACAACACTATCATATTGAAAAAGCAAAGACAAACACAGGACAGTCAAAAATACTACATAATGGACTTAAACACTACAACGACCTACCTTACTACTTGAAAACTTTTAATGGAGACAAATTTAAAATCAATCTGAAAAAGCACATGATGACTGAACTAACTAGACTAGACGAGACATAAAATGACTAGACAATATTAAATTTCTAATGTAACCCTAACGGGTTTTTTAAAATTGTAAATAAATAAAATAAAAAAAACTCTCCTTCTCTAAACAACAGTTTTCACTATATTAGAGGTAGAAACGTTGTTATTAATTATGTATGTACAAACCATTTGTAATTATATAATTCATTTGTCAACATTTTTTTTCAATACATAGATGAATAAAAAAAGTATTGATTATTATTATTTCAGTAAATAAATTCAATTAGTATTAACATAAATATAATGCAGCTCAATCACAAATAACTATCGACGTGATAACAATTTCTCAGCATGATTGTTTATCGTATTCGCTATCATAATGCAACATCCGTGAACACTTAATATTAAATGTCAAAACATTTACGTTTCACGACGTATAATCCTGCTGCGCAATCACATATTTGAATTTCACCGGTGTAAATATGGAAAATATTCCAAAACTGCTATTTTTATTCGCTATAGTAATTGTAATTTAATTTTCACTTTTTGTATTAGATACTCCTTACTATTTTGCTTATGAAATATATTGTATTATTTTTTATAGTAAACGCTGATTTTTCGTCAATAAACTGTATCTATTTACGAGGAAAACAAACTGATCCAAGCGTTACCTTGGAGATTACACACGCGTCGACTTATGACCGCGATAACTTAAGCATGTTCATTATTGTTCACTGTGATCGCTCAAATGCTTAGCATGTTTTCAAGCACGTCGACAGTTATTTGTGATTGAACTCGGTACATATTTTTATTTTGTTTTATTTTTGCACCACAACAGGCCAGGGGCCCAATAACATTGCGGAATTACATCACAGAACACCCAGGTTTGAGAAAAATCACAATTAAATTTTTGCGTTCTCATCGGGAATCGAACCCGGAACCTTCCGCGTGTGAGTCAAGCGTCTCGACCACTAACCACGGAGGCAGGCATATCCATGGGCAGTTTTGTTATTTATTTATTGTCTCGGAAAATGTATAACAGTTTATTTAAGACATAAGTCCCAACTCCGTGCGACTAAAAGTTAGTGCTGTGTTGAGTTGGGACTAGTTATTAGTTTATTATTATTTATTTTTTCAAAAATATTTACAAAATAGTCTTAAATTAAAGTCCTGGTGAGTTGCATACGTACAACTCGTCAGCAGGTTCTTATAAATTATATCGATTATTTACACTTAACCTACATTAACAATAATTTTACTTGAAAAACATTACATATTACATTATGAAAAATTAAAAACTATCTCTAACACAAAAAACTTTTTTCTAATAACCATAATTTGAGCAAACGTCTCACTCCTGTATTTAACTCAGTATTTTTAATATTGTTTGGTCACATGTTAAATATTTTAGGTATACTGTATGGCAGTGTCCTTTTGCCATATTTATTGCAATATCTAGGAACAGTTAGCCCCAGTATAGCCATACCAGTAAACCTGGTGTTGTAATCATGTACCGACTTGTGTTTATACTCGGAGTGCGACGCATGCTGACAAATTAATTTGTACCAAAGTTTGTACGAGTATATCACCCGAAATGTTATGTATTTGGCCTGGGCCGATTACAATACTTACACAAAGAAACGTACATACAAGAAACTGAACAAAAATAACATTAAACTATGTAGCGAAGACAAACAAGGGCAATAAAATAATATATATATACAGAAAACACAATCAACATACAAGACACATCATGTATTATTAGCTGCACTTCATAATTTTATCTATTACATATATCATAAACTTGGCAATCATTAATAAATTTATTTAACTAAATTTAGGTTCTGATCTTTGAGTAAGTTCTGCCTGGAATATTTAACGCGTTAAAATATTTATGTTGCTGTGCTATGAGTTTTTAAAATCGTGGCAATAAAATAAACTCGGTCTTTTACCCTAAACTTGATTTTAAATGAGTATTAATAGTAATTATTTTATGTACAAAATTAAATTTAATTACCAAAAAAATATTGCTAAATTAATTATTTTACAAGTTTTCAATATTTTTTTTTGCTAATAAATAATTTTGTGAGAAAACCAAAAATTTATCAGTGATTTACGATGTGTATTGTTGAATCAAATAAAACATTTATAAAAAACGTGCGATTACTGTTTAGAATATTCACAATATAAACAGACAAGAAAAACACAAAAAACATATTAATATCCCTTAAATCTAATAATAATTTAAAGCTTTGACATACTGCTGTCTTCTGCTTGACTGCTATGCATTTCGCCATCCCTAATGATGCACTCACTCACTCACTTTCTTTAGTAACTATTTTTAATAAATCGCGCCCGGAATAAATTAATAATTATTTTTATAACACAAATTTATCAAAAATAGCAAAGGGTAATTATTTTTAATTTCACTTTTATTAAACCGACATTACGATTTTTAATTTCAATAAA